>NW_022631215.1:658963-799558 GCF_010015895.1 Lontra canadensis
GGAGCAAGATGGTAGAGGAGTAGGATACCTAAATATTGCTGGGCCCTAGGAGTTCAGATAGATAGTAATTAAGCCATTCTGAATGCCTAAAAACTCAACAGGGATCAAAGAGAAGAAAAGCAGAAATTCTAGGAACAGAAAAGCAACCACTTTCTGGAAGGTAGGAAGTGTAAAGTGAATCCAAAGCAATACATAAGAAGATAGACTGTAGGGGGAGGGGCTGCCTCCTGGCAAGCCCTAGAGCAGAAGAGCACAATATCAGAATACTTAGAAATCTGCTCCACTGAGGGACATCTCTCTAGAGGCTAATGTGGGGTGTGTTGGAACCCTCACTGGAACAGTGTGGTCTCAGGACCCGCAGGGTCACAGAAAGACCAGGTGTGTCTGATCATGGCAGAGCTCCCTGATATCAGAAAGAGGAAACCAGCTGCAAAGACAGAGCTGAGGAGAGGGCTCTCAACTCCACATTACCCTAAACCAATATCCCAGGCACAGTCAGGCCACTGCACTTTCAGCATGGACCCCACAAGTGGCAGATCTGGGCCCCCCCCCTTTCCTCCTCCGAGAGGTAGAGGAGAGGGCTGTAGGAATCTGCTGGGTTTGGAAACTCCAAATGTGGCCAGGCTCCAGAGATACAAATGCCCACTCACAGGCTAGGTGAACATGGATTGCGGCCAGAGTCCAGGGAGATGGAAATGATTGACTGCATTTCTCTGAGGGTGCATTGAGGTGTGGGGCCCTGAGCTCTTAGCTCCTATGGGGCGGGATATTGGGAAGCCACCATCTTTATTCCCATCCTCCAAAGCTGTATGGAAAGCATTCAGGGAACAAAAGATACGCAGAAGAAAACCGAGAAGATTACTAAGCCTGGCCCCTGGCAAGGGCGGTGCAATTCCACCTTGGGCAAAGAAATTTGAGAATCACTGAAGCAAGCCCCTCCCCCAGAAGATCAACAAGGACATCCAACCAAGATCAAGTTCACCGCTCAGTGAGAACTGCAAAACATCAGAGCGATGGGAATAAAGCCCATAGAATTCATGGCTTCCCCACCCCCGATTCTATAGACTTTCAAAATTAAATTTATTAAGTTTTATTTTTTCTTATTCTATTTTTAAAATTTTTCCTCATATCTATTTTTTTATTTTAATTTTATTTTTTTTGCTTCCTATTCAGTGTTCTAGAACTCATTGTTTAGGTACCACACCCAGTGCTCCATACAATATGTGCCCTCCATGACACCCACGACCAGACTCACCCTACCTCCCACCCCCCACCCCTCCAGAACACTCAGATTGATTTTCAGAGTCCACAGTCACTCATGGTTCATCTCCCCCTCCAATTTCCCCCATCTCCATTCTCCTCTCCATGTCCTCATGTCCTCCGTGTTATTTTTTTCTTATTTATTTATTTATTTATTTATTTATTTATTATTTTTTATTTATTTTCAGCGTAACAGTATTCATTGTTTTTGCACCACACCCAGTGCTCCATGCAATATGTGCATGCAATATGTTCCCCCAACCTACACCCCCAGATCCTTCAGACCACTCAGATTGTTTTTCAGAGTCCATAGTCTCTCATGGTTCACGTCCCCTTCCAACTTCCCTCAACCCCCGTCTCCTCTCTAATTCCCCTTGTCCTCCATGCTATTTGTTATGCTCCACAAATAAGTGAAACCATATGATAATTAACTCTCTGCTTGACTTATTTCACTCAGCATAATCTCTTCCAGTCCCGTCCATGTTGCTACAAAAGTTGGGTATTCATCCTTTCTGATGGAGTCATAATACTCCATAGTGTATATGGACCACATCTTCCTTATCCATTCGTCCGTTGAAGGTCATCTTGTTTCTTTCCACAGTTTGGCGACCGTGGCCATTGCTGCTATAAACATTGGGGTACAGATGGCCCTTCTTTTCACTACATCTGTATCTTTGGGGTAAATAACCAGTAGTGCAATGGCAGGTTCATAAGGAAGCTCTATTTTTAATTTCTTGAGGAATCACCACACTGTTATCCAAAGAGGCTGCACCAACTTGCATTCCCACGAACAGTGTAAGAGGCTTACCCTTTCTCCACGTCCCTCCAATACATGTTTTTTCCTGTCAGGCTAATTTTGGCCATTCTAACTGGTGTAAGATGGTATCTCAATGTGGTTTCAATTTGAATTTCCCTGATGGCTAGTGATGATGAACATTTTTTCATGTGTCTGATAGCCATTTGTATGTCTTCATTGGAGAAGTGTCTGTTCATATCTTCTGCCCATTTTTTAAATATGATTGTCTATTTTGTGTGTGTTGAGTTTGAGGAGTTCTTTATAGATCCTTTTGTCTGTATTGTCATTTGCAAATATCTTCTCCCATTCCGTGGGTTGCCTCTTTGTTTTGTTGACTGTTTCCTTTGCTGTGCAGAAGCTTTTGATTTTGATGAAGTCCCTAAAGTTCATTTTTGCTTTTCTTTCCTTTTCCTTTGGAGACATATCTTTTTTTTTTAAGATTTATTTATTTGAAACAGAGAGAGAGAGATCACAAGTATGCAGAGAGGCAGACACAGAGAGAGACAAAGAGGAGAAAGCAGGCTCCCCGCTGAGCAGAGAGCCTGATGTGGCCTTGATCCCAGGACCCTGAGATCATGACCTGAGCCGAAGGCAGAGGTTTAACCCACTGAGCCACCCAGGCGCCCTTTGGAGACATATCTTGAAAGAAGTTGCTGTGGCTGATGTCAAAGAGATTACTGCCTATATTCTCCTCGAGGATTCTGATGGATTCCTGTCTCACGTTAAGGTCTTTTATCCATTTTGAGTTTATCTTTGTGTATGGTGTAAGAGAATGGTCGAGTTTCATTCTTGTACATATAGCTGCCCAGTTTTCCCAGCACCATTTATTGAAGAGACTGTCTTTTTACCACTGTATTATTTTTTCCTGTTTTGTCAAAGATTATTTGACCATAGAGTTGAGGGTCCATATATGAGCTCTCTACTCTGTTCCACTAGTCTATTTGTCTGTTTTTATGCCAGTACCATGCTGTCTTGGTGAGCACAGCTTTATAGTAAAGCTTGAAATCAGGTAATGTGATGCCCCCAGTTCTATTTTTGTTTTTCAACATTTCCTTAGCGATTCAGGGTCTCTTCTGGTTCCATACAAATTTTTGGATTATTTGCTCCAGTTCTTCAAAAAACACCGGTGGAATTTGGTTGGAATGGCATTAAAAGTATAGATTGCTCTAGGCAGTATAGACATTTCAATAATATTTATTCTTCCAATCCAAGAGCATGGAATGGTCTTCCATTTTTTGTGTCTTCTTCAACTTCTTTCATGAGTGTTCTTTAGTTCCTTGAGTACCTCTTTGGTTAGGTTTATTCCCAGGTATCTTATGGTTCTTGGTGCTATAGTAAATGGAATTGATTCTCTAATTTCCCTTTCTGTATTTTCATTGTGAGTGTATAAGAAAGCCACTGATTTCTGTACATTGACTTTGTATCCTGCCACGTTGTTGAATTGTTGTATGAGTTCTAGTAGTTTAGGGGTGGAGTCTTTTGGGTTTTCCATATAAAGAATCATATCATCTGCGAAGAGAGAGAGTTTGACTTCTTCATTGCCAATTTGGATATCTTTTATTTCCCTTAGTTGTCCGATTGCTGTTGCTAGGACTTTTAATACGATGTTGAACAAGAGTGGTGAGAGTGGGCATCCTTGTTGTATTCCTGATATCAAAGGGAAGGCTGCAAGCTTTTTCCCATTGAGGATGGTATTTGTTGTGGGTCTTTCATAGATAGATTTTATGAAGTTCAGGAATGTTCCCTCTATCCCTATACTTTGAAGTGTTTTAATCAGGAACAGATGCTGGATTTTGTCAAATGCTTTTTCTGCATCAATTGAGAGGACCATGTGGTTCTTCTCTCTTCTCTTATTAATCTGTTCTATCACATTGATTGATTTGCGAATGTTGAACCATCTTTGTAGCCCAGGGATGAATCCCACCTGGTCATGGTGGATAATCTTTTTAATGTGCTGTTGGATCCTGTTTGTTAGGATCTTGTTGAGAATCTTAGCATCCATATTCATCAGTGATACTGGTCTGAAATTCTCCTTTTTGGTAGTGTCTTTGCCTGGTTTGGGGATCAGGGTAATGCTGGCTTCATAGAAAGAGTCTGGGAATTTTCCTTCTGCTTCAATTTTTTGAAACAGCTTCAGGAGAATAGGTGTTATTTCTCCTTTGAAAGTTTGGTAGAATTCCCCAGAGATTCTGTCAGGTCCTGGGCTCTTGTGTTTTGGGAGGTTTTTGATCACTGTTTCAATCTCGTTACTAGATATCGGTCTATTCAGGTTGTCAATTTCTTCCTGGTTCAATTTTGGGAATTCATAGTTTTCCAGGAATGCATGCATTTCATCTAGGTTGCTTAGCTTATTGGCATATAACTGTTGATAATAACTTCTTATGATAGTTTCTACTTCCTTGGTGTTAGTTTTGATCTCTCCCTTTTCATTCATAATTTTATTAATTTGGGCCTTCTCTCTTTTCTTTTGGATTAGTGTGGCCACTGGTTTATCGATCTTATTGATTCTTTCAAAAAACCAGCTTCTAGTTTCATTGATACATTCTGCTGTATCTCTGGTTTCTACCTCATTGATCTCAGCTCTAATCTTGATGATTTCCCTTCTTATGTGTGCAGTTGGTTTGATTTGTTGTTGATTCTCCAGTTCGTTAAGGTGTAGAGACAGCTGGTGTATTCTGGATTTTTCAAGTTTTCTGAGGGAGGCTTGGATGGCTATGTATTTCCTCCGTATGATCGCTTTTGCTGTATTTGGTTTTGGACCAAAATGTCCTCATTCTATTTGGTTTCCATGAATTGTTTCAGTTCTTCTTTGATCTCCTTGTTGATCCAAGCATTCTTAAGCAAGGTGGTCTTTAGCTTCCAAGTGTTTGAGTTCCTTCCGAACTTTTCCTTGAAATTGAGCTCCAGTTTCAAAGCATCGTGATCTGAGAATATGCAGGGAATAATCTCAGTCTTTTGGTATCAGTTGAGTCTTTATTTGTGACCCAGTATGTGGTCTATTCTGGATAAGGTTCCATGTGCACTTGAGAAGAATGAGTATTCTGTTGTTTTAGGGTGGAACGTTCTGTATATATCTATGAGGTCCATCTGGTCCAATGTGCCCTTCAATGCTCTTGTTTCTTTATTGATTTTCTGCTTCGATGATCTATTTCTGAGATAGTTGTGTTAAGATCTCCTACTATTAATGTATTCATATCAAATGGCTTTTTATCTTGATTAACAATTTTCTTTTGTAATTAGCTGCTCCCATATTGGGGGCATAGATATTTACAATTGTTAGTTCATTTTGGTGGATAGTCCCTTTAAGAATTATGTAATGTCCTTCTGTATCTCTGACTACAGTCTTTAGTTTAAAATCTAAATTGTCTGATATGAGAATCGCTACCCCGGCCTTCTTTGGAGGCCCATTGGCATGAAAGATGCTTCTCCATCGCTTCACTTTCAGTCTGGGTGTATCTTTAGGTTCTAAATGGGGCTCTTGGATACAACATATGGATGGGTCCTGTCATTTTATCCAATCTGCAACCCTGTGTCGTTTTATGGGCACATTTAGGCCATTCACATTGAGAGTGATTATTGATAGATACGTTTTTATTGACATCGTGTTACCTTTGAATTCTTTCTTTCTGTAGATTGTCTCTATATTTCTGTTCAATGCTATTCTTAGGAATTTTCCTCTTTTATAGAACCCCCCTTAATATTTCCTGCAGTGTCGGCTTGGTGGTTGCATAGTCTTTTAAACCTTGCCAGTCTTGGAAACTCTTCATCTCTCCATCCATTTTGAATATCAGTCCTGCTGGATGAAGTATTCTTGGCTGCATGTTCTTCTCATTAGTGCCCTGAATATATCTTGCCAGCCCTTTCTGGCTTGCCAGGTCTCTGTGGATAGGTCTGACGTTATGCTGATGGGCTTTCCTCTGTAAGTAAGGAGCCTCTTTGTCCTAGTGGCTTTCAGGAGATTATATCTACAATTATGATTCCTCAATTTGACTATCAGCTGTCTTGATGTTTTTTTTGGAATATATAATCTTGGGTGGAGACCGTTCGGCCTCTAGTACATGAATGCTGATTCCATTCACGGGATTTGTAAAATATTCATGAAGAACTTGTTCCACTGTATCTTCTAGACTTCTTTCTTTCTCCTCCCCTTCAGGGATTCCAATAATTCTGACATTGGAACGTTTCATGGCATCCTTTATTTCCCTGATTCTGTTTTCGTGGCTTCTAAGCTGTTTGTTCCAGGCTTCCTCCTGATCCTTTCTCTCTATCTGTTCGTCCTCCAGATCACTTATTCTATCTTCTGTCTCAGTTACCCTCGCTTTGAGAGAATTTAGTTAGATTGCAACTCATTGAGAGCATTGTGAACCTCATCCCTGGTAGCTTTCAGCTCTGCCCTAACATTGTGAACATCATCCCTGGTGGCTTTCAGTTCTGCCCTAATCAATTCTGTTTGGTCATCCATGGCTTTCTCCAGCCTAGCTATTGCCTGAATAATTGTTAGTCTGAAATCTCTTTCTGACATATTGTCTATATTGATAGCTGTTAGCTCTGTTGCAGAGGGCCCATCCTCTGTATTTTTCTTCTGTTGGGCATTCCTCCTCCTAGTCATTTTGGTGAGAGATGACTGAACGGATGTAGCTTGATGCAGTCAAGGTGCACCCTGGAACACTTCTGAGCAATCAGGATTCCCAACACAAATGAGAGAAAAAAGAAAAGAAAAGGAAGAAAAAGAGAGAGAGAGAGAGAGGAAAAAAGGGAAGATAAAAGAGAAGGTTCAGCCCAAATGGGCCCCTAGGTAAGATTGATGAAGTATACAAACAAAAACAGACAAACAAAAAGACTGATAAAAGTATATGAGAGGAGAAAAAAAAAATATATATATATATATAATCAAATAAAGGAGGAACACCCTCAAAAAGAACCCCAAGTATAAGATTTATATACCATCAGGAGAAACACAAAAACACAGATACAGTGGTGGACGAAAAAGATGGAAGAGTGGTTATAAATTCTCAGTGTAGGCGAGGAAGGTTGTTTTGATTCTTCCTGGATGTATCTTGATATCTTCGTTAAAGGACTCAACTTTCCTAAGATAAAGGGGGATTAAAAATTGGTTCACCTATAGGGGTAGCATTGATTGGGGAAAGGGGATTACTTTGAAGTTTAACTCTATATGAATATTATAAAATAAAAATAAAAAAGGAATAAACTAGACTAAACTAATCTAAAATTTAGAAAAAAAAATTAAAAAAATAGAAATGCAAAAGAAAAACACAGGTGTATGTATCAAAAAGTTCAGGTTAGAAGGTTATTATGGAATTTGATGTACTGGACAACTTACTGTGATGGTAAATAGGTTAAAAAATTATCTATATAAAAAAATGAACCAGAATAGTGGGAACGAGTTAAAAATAAAAGTTGTCCTATGAAGTAGTCGTGGTTGTTCTCTTGTAGTCTTTTTTTTTTTTTCCTGGTTGGTTTTCTGGGGGAGGGGTCTGCCATGTGGGTTTTCAGTCAATGATGTTCCCTGAGTTAAGTCCTCCCGCCTCCCTCAGGGGGGTTGGCTTTGAGGAAACTGGTTTTTTTCAGGCTTTTGTTCTCTGGTGGTTTTTATGTTTGTTCACCTTTTTTTTTTTTTTTCTCTCGCCTTGACCGCTTTTGATGGTTTTTGTAAGTTTAGAGGAAAGCAAACTGCACCCTGACCGTCCTCTCAGAGAGAAGCCTCAGTCTTGCTGCAGAGCCCAAATAAATACCCCCTTGGCTGCTGGAAGAACAGGTTCTGAGTCGCGGTCCCTGCGGACATAGGATCTTTTGCTTGTACCCAAAACCAGGGCAGTGGTGGCTGTCTGCGCAGCTCCAGACTACCAGAGAGGTTCCAAGCAGCGATCACACACTGAAATTTTCCCACTGGCCCTAGCTGGTAGTGCCTGGTCTTTCTGGATCTAAGAGCTCTGGGGTTGCACGCACCTCTTTAGGGGGGAGGGTGAGGGTCGTGCACGCGTCTCAGGCTCTGGTGATATGGCGCGGGTCTAAGAGCCCCAGGCTTGGCCTTCAGGCACCTCTCTCAGGGGAGGGTGAGGGGTGTGCGGGTCTCAGGCTCTATTAGCACTGCTGGGCGTTCTGCCCTCTGGCTAGGCTCCCAGCCCCTCACAGGAGCCGGACCCCACGTGTTCTTGGGCGCACTGGCGGCTCAGGGACCAAGACCTGGTTTCTCCACCGCACTCTCATTGGCTCAGCGCCAGGGGAGGCTGTCCTGGGTCCCTGGACTTAATTAAGCCCTCGTCCCTAGCCACCCTGATTCCCACAATACCCCCCCTCGCGACCCTTTGATCTCTTTGAGTGCTTTCAAGCAGTCTCCAAGTTAATACTGGTCCACAAATGCAGGGCACTCTCATATTGGGGTATTACTTTCCAATCAGTCGCCTCTGGTGGCTCCCTCCCCCTTTTGTTTATCTTCCAATATCAGTCCAATGTTCCCACTCAGCTTTACCTGCCCACTGGCGTCTTCTGCCCCTGTAGAGATAGATCCAGACGTGTATAATTCTGATCTAAGGCTGATTTTGTGGGTGATCGGAGTTCTTTGATAGATAATCAGCTCACTTTAGGGTACAGGTTGAAAAGGCTCCTCCTCCTACTTCCCAGCCATCTTGTCCCCCCCCCCACATATTATTTCTTATGATCCACAAATAAGTAAAACTGTATGATAATTGACTCTCTCAGCTTGACTTATTTAACTCTGCATATTCTCTTCCAGCCCTGTCCATGTTGATACAAATGTTGGGTATTCATCCTTTCTAATGGGGGCATAATACTTCATAATATATATGGACCACATCTTCCTTATCCATTCATCCGTTGAAGGGCATCTTGGTTCTTTCCACAGTTTGGCGACAGGGGCCATTGCTGCTCTGAACATTGGGGAACAGATGGCCCTTCTTTTCACTACATCTGTATCTTTGGGGTAAATACCCAGTAGTGCAATTGCAGGGTCATAGGGAAACTCTATTTTTAATTTCTTGAGGAATCACCACACTGTTCTCCAAAGTGGCTGCACCAACTTGCATTCCCACCAACAGTGTAAGAGGGTTCCCCATTCTCCACCTCCTCTCCAACACATGTTGTTTCCTGTCTTGTTAATTTTGGCCATTCTAACTGGTGTAATGTGGTATCTCAATGTGATTTGGATTTGAATCTCCCTGATGGCTAGTGATGATGAACATTTTTTCATACGTCTGTTAGCCATTTGTATGTCTTCATTGGAGAAGTGTCTGTTCATGTCTTCGACCCATTTTTGACATGATTATATGTTTTGTATGTGTTGAGTTTGAAGTGTTCTTTATAGATCCTGGATATCAGTCCTTGGTCTGTATTGTCATTTGCGAATATCTTCTCCTATTCTGTGGTTTGCCTCTTTGTTTTGTTGACTGTTTCCTTTGCTATACAGAAGCTTTTGATCTTGATGAAGTCCCAAAAATTCATTTTAGCTTTTGTTTCCTTTGCCTTTGGAGACATTTCTTGAAAGGAGTTGCTGTGGCCAATGTCGACGGGGTTACTTCCTATGTTCTCCTCTAGGATTCTGATCGATTCCTGCCTCATGTTGAAGTCTTGTATCCATTTTGAGTTTATCTTTCTGTATGGTGTAAGAGAATTGTCGACTCTCATTCTTCTACACATAGCTGTCGAATTTTCCTAGCACCATTTATGGAAGAGACTGTCTTTTTTCCACTGTTTATTTTTAACTCCTTCATCGTAGATTCTTTGACCATAGTGTTGAGGGTCCATATCTGGGCTCTCTACTCTATTCCACTGGTCTATGTATCTGTTTTTATGCTGGTAGCATGCTGTCTTGCTGATCACAACTTTGTAGTAAAGCTTGAAATCAGGCAACGTGATGCCCCCAGTTTTGTGTTTCTTTTTCAACATTTCCCTAACAATTCAGGGTCTCTTCTGATTCTATGCAAATTTTAGGATTGTTTGCTCCAGCTCTTTTTGAAATGCCACTGGAATTTTGATCAGGATGGCATTGAAAGTATAGACTGCTCTAGGTAGTGGTGACATTTTGACAGTGTTTATTCTTCCAATCCATGAGCATGGAATGGTCTTCCATCTTTTTGTGTCTTCTTCAATTTCTTTCATGAGTGTTCTGTAGTTCCTCGAGTACAGATCATTTACCTCTTTGGTTAGGTTTATTCCCAGGTATCTTATGGTTCTTGGTGCTATAGTAAATGGCACCGATTCTCTAATTTCCCTTTCTGTATTTTCATTGTTAGTGTATAAAAAAGCAACTGATTTCTGCACATTGATTTTGTATCCTGCCACATTATTCAATTGCTGTATGAGTTCTAGTAGTTTGGGGGTGGAGTCTTTTGGGTTTTCCATATAAAATATCATGTCATCTGTGACGAGAGAGAGTTTGACTTTTCACTGTCAACTTGAATACCTTTTATTTCTCTTTGTTTTCTGATTGCTGTTGCTAGGACTTCTAATGCTATGTTGAACAAGAGTGGTGAGAATGGGCATGCTTGTCATGTTCCTGACCTCAAAGGGAAGGCTGCAAGTTTTTTCCCATTGAGGATGATATTCGCTGTAGGTTTTTCATATGTAGATTTGATGAAGTTAATGAATGTACCCTCTATCACTATAACCTGAAGAGTTTTAACCAGGAAAGGATGCTGTATTTTGTCAAATGATTTTTTCTGTATCAATTGAGAGGACCATGTGGTTCTTCTTTCTTCTCTTATTGATTTGTTCTATCACACTGATTGATTTGTGAATGTTGAACCACCCTTGCAACCCAAGGATAAATCCTACCTGGTCATGGTGGGTAATATTTTAAATGTGCTGTTGGATGCTATTAGCTAGGTTCCTGTTGAGAATCTTAGCATCCATATTCATCAGGGATATTGGTCTGAAATTCTCCTTTTTGGTGGGGTCCTTTCCTGGTGTGGTGATCAGGGTAATGCTGGCTTCATAGAAAGAGTCTGGAAGTTTTCCTTCTGCTTCAATTTTTTGAAACAGCTTCAGGAGAATAGGTATTATTTCTTCTTTGAATGTTTGGTAGAATTACCCCAGGGAATCCGTCAGGTCCTGGGCTCTTGTTTTTTGGGAGGCGTCTGATCACTGCTTCAATCTCATTACTAGATATTGGTCTATTCAGATCGTCAATTTCTTCCTGATTCAGTTTTGGAAGTTTATAGTTTTCCCAGAATGCATCCCTTTCATCTAGGTTGCTTAACTTATTGGCATATAACTGTTGATAATAACTCCTGGTGATTGTTCCTATTTCCTTGGTGTTAGTTGTGATCTCTCCCTTTTCATTCATAATTTTATTAATTTGGTCTTCTCTCTTTGCTTTTGGATTAGTTTTGCAAATGATTTATTGATCTTATTGTTTCTTTGAAAGAAACCAGCTTCTAGTTTCGTTGATACATTCTACTGTATCGCTAGTTTCAATCTCCTTGATCTCTGCTATGATCTTGATTTTTTCCCTTCCTGTGCATAGGGTTGGCTTAATTTGTTGACTTTTTTTTTTTTTTTTTTTGAGGGAGACTTGGATGGCTAGGTATTTCCCCCTTAGGACCACCTTTGCTGTATCCCATAGGTTTGGGACCAAAGTGTCTTCATTCTCATTGATTTCCATGAATTGTTTCAGTTATTCTTTGATTTCCTGGTTGATCCAAACATTCTTAGGCAAGGTGGTCTTGAGCTTCCAGGTGTTTGAATTCCTTCCGAACTTTTTCTTGTGGTTGAGCTCTAGTTTCAAAGCATTATGATCTGAGAATATGAAGGGAATAATCTCAATCTTTTGGTATTTGTTGAGGCCTGATTTGTGACCCAATATGTGATTTATTCTGGAGAAGGTTTCTTGTGCCCTCGAGAAGAATGCATATTCTGTTGTTTTAGGGTGGAATGTTCCATATATATCTATGAGGTCCATCTGATCCAAAGTGGCATTCTATGTTCTTGTTTCTTTATTGATTTTCTGCTTGGGTGATCTGTCTATTCCTGAGTGGCATGGTTTAAGATTTTTAACTATTTTAACTTATCAATACCTTTTTAAAAATCTTTTTAAATTTTCAATGTCACAGTCGTATTTTACCATTTCATTGTATTCAAACTTATATGTTCTACACTTATAGGATTTTATCTCCAAAATTTTGGGATACAGTTTCTTCTAACAGATCAAAATATATCCTAAATCTGGTGCAGGCTTTGTTTTAGTCTCCAGCCTGATCACATTCTTTCCTCTTTTCTTTGTTTTTCTTTTTTCAACCAACTTCTTATCTTATCAATTCTTTTTTTAGAATCTTTTTTAGTTTTCATCTTTACAGTCATATTCCATCCCATCAACATGTTTACCCTTAATTTGTATATATGTAAGTTTTTCTTTCCTTAAAATTTTGGGAGGCAGTTTCTTCTAACAGACCAAAATACACCCAAAATCCAGTGTGTGAGTCTGTTATATCCACCAGTCTAATATATAAATATAAATATAAAAGTAAATATAAATTTTATATATATATATATATATATATATATATATATATATATATATAATTTTTCCTAATTTCTCCTCCCACATTCAGGTCTTTTCCCATTTTATTACTGTATATTTTTCTGGGGTCATTGGTACATTTTAGTATTTTGTTCTCCCATTCTTCTAGTCCTCTTTCTTAAAGATTTCATTTATTTACTCGAGAGAGAGAGAGAGTGAAAGAGAGAGCATGAGAGTGGAGAGGGTCAAAGGGAGAAGCAGACTCCCTGCTGAGCATGGAGCCTGATACGGGACTCCATCTCAGACTCCAGGATCATTACATGAATGGAAGTCTGTTGCTTAACCAACTGAGCCAACCAGGTGCCCCCATTCATCTATTTTTATCTGGATAAAATGACTAGGAGGAAAAACTCAAGTCATAAAAAAGAACAAGAGGCAGTACCGATGGCTAGGGAACTAATATTATGGACATCAGTAAGATGTCAGGACTAGAGTTCAGAATGATGATTATCAAGGTGCTATCTGGGCTCAAAAAAGACATAGAAGATACTAGAGAATCCCTTTCTGAAGAAATAAAATCCCTTTCTGGAGACATAAAAGAACTAAAATCTAATCAAATTGAAATTTTTAAAAAAGCAATTAATGAGGTGCAATGAGAGATGGAGCCTCTTACTAGGATATATGAGGTAGACTAGAAAATTAGTGATACAGAGCACCAAATGATAGAGAATAAAGAAGCTGAGAAAAAGAGAGATAAAAAACTACTGGACAACAAGGGGAGAGGTTGAGAGATAATTAATACCATAAGATGAAACAATATTAGAAAAAATAAGATCCTGGAAGAAAAAGAAAGAGAGAGAAGGGCAGAAGGTATATTGTTGTGAAGGGAAAAATATAAAAATCTAGGAGGCACAGAAACCCCCTAAAAATGAATAAAAATAGGTCAACATCCCATCATCTAATAATAAAGCTTACAAGTCTCAGTGACAAAGAGAAAATCCTGAAAGCAGCTTGGGATAAGAGGTCTGTAACATACAATGGTAGAAATATTAGATTGGCAGAAGACCTATCCACAGAGACCTGGCAGGCCAGAAAGGACTGACATGACATATTCAGAGCATTAAATGAGAAAAATATGCAGCCAAGAATTGAGTATCCAGCTAAACTGTCATTGAAAATAGAAGGAGAGATAAAAATCTTCCAGGACAAACAAAAACTAAAAGAAATGGCAAACACCAAACCAGCGCTATAAGAAATATTGAAAGGTGTCCTCCAATCAAAGAGAGAGCCTAAAAGTAACAGACCAGAAAGGAAGAGAAACAATATAAAGTAACAGTCACCATACAGGCAATACAATGGTACTAAATTCATATCTTTCAATAGTTACCCTAAATGTAAATGGGCTAAGTGCCCCAATCAAAAGACACATGGTATCAGAATGGATTTAAAAAAAAAAAATAGACCTCCCATTCCGTGGGTTGCCTCTTTGTTTTCGTGATGGTTTCCTTTGCTGTGCAGAAGCTTTTGATTTTGATGAAGTCTCAAAAGTTCATTTTTGCTTTTGTTTCCTTTGTCTTTGAAGACGTATCATGAAAGAAGTTGTTGTGGCTGATATCGAAGAGACTACTGCCTATGTTCTCCTCGAGGATTCTGATGGATTCCTGTCTCATGTTGAGGTCTTTTATCCATTTTGAGTTTATCTTTGTGTACGGTGTAAGAGAATGGTCGAGTTTCATTCTTCTACATATAGCTGTCCAGTTTTCCCAGCACCATTTATTGAAGAGACTGTCTTTTTTCCACTGTATATTTTTTCCTGTTTTGTTGAAGATTATTTGACCATAGAGTTGAGGGTCCATATCTGGGCTCTCTATTCTGTTCCACTCGTCTATGTGTCTGTTTTTATGCCAGTACCATGCTATCTTGGTGATCACAGCTTTGTCGTAAAGCTTGAAATCAGGTAACGTGATGCCCCCAGTTTTATTTTTGTTTTTCAACATTTCCTTAGTGATTCAGGGTCTCTTCTGATTCCATACAAATTTTTGGATTATTTGACCCAGCTCTTTGAAAAATACCAGTGGAATTTTGATCGGAATAGCATTAAAAGTATAGATTGCTCTAGGCAGTATAGACATTTTAACAATGTTTATTCTTCCAATCCAAGAACATGAAATTGTCTTCCATCTTTTTGTGTCTTCTTCATTTACTTTCATGAGTGTTCTGTAGTTCCTTGAGTACAGATCCTTTACCTCTTTGGTTAGGTTTATTCCCAAGTATCTTATCATTCTTGGTGCTATAGTAAATGGAATCAATTCTCTAATTTCCCTTTCTGTATTTTCATTGTGAGTGTATAAGAAAGCCACTGGTTTCTGTACATTGACTTTGTGTCCTGCCACGTTACTGAATTGCTGTATGAGTTCTAGTAGTTTGGGGGTGGAGTCTTTTGGGTTTTCCATATAAAGAAGCATGTCATCTGCGAAGAGAGAGAGTTTGACTTCTTCATTGCCAATTTGGATACCTTTTATTTCTCTTAGTTGTCCAATTGCTGATACCAGGACTTCTAATACGATGTTGAACAAGAGTGGTGAGAGTGGGCATCCTTGTCGTGTTCCTGATCTCAATGGGAAAGCTGCAAGCTTTTTCCCATTGAGGATGATATTTGCTGTGGGTTTTTCATAGATAGATTTTATGAAGTTCAGGAATGTTCCCTCTATCCCTATACTTTGAAGCGTTTTAATCAGGAATGGATGCTGGATTTTGTCAAATGCTTTTTCTGCATCAATTGAGAGGAACATGTGGTTCTTCTCTCTTCTCTTATTAATCTGTTCTATCACATTGATTGATTTGTGAATGTTGAACCATCCTTGCAACTTAGGAATGAATCCCACCTGGTCACGGTGGATAATCTTTTTAATGTGCTGTTGGATCCTGTTTGGTAGGATCTTGTTGAGAATCTTAGCATCCATATTCATCAGTGATATTGGTCTGAAATTCTCCTTTTTGGTAGTGTCTTTGCTTGGTTTGGGGATCAGGGTAATGCTGGCTTCATAGAAAGAGTATGGAAAATTTCCTTCTGCTTCAATTTTTTGAAACATGTTCAGTAGAATAGGTGTTATTTCTTCTTTGAAAGTGGTAGAATTCCCCAGAGATTCTGTCAGGTCCTGGGTTCTTGTTTTTGGGGAGGTTTTTGATTACTGCTTCAATCTTGTTACTAGATATCAGTCTATTCAGGTGAAATTACACTACTGGGTATTTACCCCAAACATACAGATGTAGTGAAAAGAAGGGCCATCTGTACCCCAATGTTTATAGCAGCAATGGCCATGGTCACCAAACTGTGGAAAGAAACAAGATGCCCTTCAACGGACGAATAGATAAGGAAGATGTGGTCCATATATGCTATGGAGTATTATGCCTCCATCAGAAAGGATGAATACCCAACTTTTGTAGCAACATGGACGGGACTGGAAGAGATTATGCTGAGTGAAATAAGTCAAGCAGAGAGAGTCAATTATCATATGGTTTCACTTATTTGTGGAGCACAACAAATAGCATGGAGGACAAGGGGAGTTAGAGAGGAGAAGGGGGTTGAGAGAAATTGGAAAGAGAGGTGAACCATGAGAGACAATGGACTGTGGAAAACAATCTGAGGGTTCTGAAGGGGCAGGGTGGGAGGTTGGGGGAACCAGGTAGTGGGTATTGGAGAGCGCACGGATTTCATGGAGCAATAGGTGTGGTGCAAAAACAATGAATACTGTTACACTGAAAATAAATAAAATAAATAAAAATTAAATTCAATAAAATAGACCAAATGATATCCTGTCTGCAAGAAACTCGTTTTAAACCAAATACAACTCCAGATTTAAAGTAAGTAGGTGGAAAACATTTACCGTGCTAATGGACATCAAAGGAAGGCTGGGGTGGCGATCCTTAAAACAGATAATTTGGATTCTAAGCCAAAGACTATAATAAGAGATGAAGAAGGACACTGTATCATACTTAAAGGGTCTGTCCAACAAGAAGATCTAAAAATTTTAAATATCTATGTCCCTGACATGGGAGCAACCAATTATATTAGTCAATTAGTAATGAAATCAAAGTAACACATTGACAATAACACACAAATAGTAGGGGTCTTCAATACCCCCCTCGCTGAAGTGGAGAGATCATCTAAGCAAAAGATCAAAAACAAAATAAAGCTTTTAAATGACATACTGGGCCAGATGGACATCACAGATGTACTCAGAACAATCCTTCCCAAAGCAACAGAATACACATTCTTCTCTGGTGTGCATGCAACATTCTTCAGAATAGATCACATCCTGCATCACAAGTCAGCTCTCAACCAGTACCAAAAGACTGGGATTATTTCCAGCATATTTTCAGACCACAATACTTTGAAACTAGAACTCAACCAGAAGAGCAAAGCTGGAAAGATCTCAAATACATGGAGGTTAAGGGGCATCAAACTAAGGAATGAATGGGTCAACCAGGAAATTAAAGAAGAATCAAAAAAAATCATGGAAACAAATGAAAATAAAAACACAACTGTTCAAAATCTTTAGACGCAACAAAGAAGGTCCTGAGAAGAAAGTATATACTAATGCAAGCCTTTCTCAAGAAACAAGAAAGGTCTCAAGTACACAACCTAACCCTACACCTAAAGGAGCAGGAGAAAGAATAGAAAATAAGGCCAATACCCAGCAGGAGAAGAGGAATAATAAAGATCAGAACAGAAATCAATGAAATATAAACCAAAAGAACAGTAAAACAAATTAATGAAACTGGGAGCTGGCTCTTTGAAGAAATTAATAAGATTGGTAAGGCCTTGTCCAGAATTATCCAAAAGAAAAGAGAAAGGACCCAAATTAATGAACTCATGAATGAAAGAGGAGAGATCACAACCAACACCAAAGAAATACAAACAACTATAAGATCACATTATGAACAACTATACTCCAGCAAATTTGAACATCTGAAGAAATGGAGTCTTTCCTTGAGACATAAAGTACTACCAAAACTGGACCAGAAAGAAATAGAAAACCTAAATATAACCATAACCAGTAAGGAAATTTAAGCAGTCACCAAAAATCTCCCAAAGAACAAGAGCCCAAGGCGAGATGGCTTCCCAGGGGAATTCTACCAAACATTTAAAGAAGAATTAATACCTATTCTCCTGAAACTTTTCCAAATAATAGAAATGGAAGGAAAATTTCCAATCTCATTTTATGAGGCCAGCATAACCTTGATCCCAAAACCAGACAAAGAACTCATCAAAAAGGAGAATTACAGACCAATATCCTTGATAAACATTGATGCAAAACTTCTCACTAAAATACTAGCCAGTAGGATTCAACAGTACATTAAAAGGATTTTTTTCACCATGACCAAGTGGGTTTTATTCCTGGACTGCAAGGTTGGTTCAACATCTACAAGTCAGTGTGATACAATACGTTAATAAAAAATTGAAAAAAAAAATATGATACTCTCAATAGATGCCAAAAAAAAAGGACTTGAGAAAGTACAGCATCCCTCTTTGACCAAAACTCTTCACAGTGTAGGGATAAAGGGTACATAGCTCAATATCGTAAAAGCCATCCATGAAAAACCCAAAGTAAACATCATTCTCAATGGGGAAAAACTGAGAGCTTTTCTCCTAAAGTCAAGAACACAGCAGGGATGTCCACTATCACCACTGCTATTCAACATAGTACTAAAAGTCTCAGTCTCAGCAAGCAGACAACAAAAAGAAATTAAAGGCATCCAGATTGGCAAAGAAGAAGTGAAATTCTTACTGTTTGCAGATGATATGATGCTTTATGTGGAAAACCCAAAAGACTCCACTCCAAAACTGCTAGAACTCATACAGAATTTCAGTAAAGTGTCAGTATATAAAATCCGTGCTGTGGGAGAGTGCCCAAGGAAAGACAAATTTTGAGTGTGGGCCCCTCTCCAAGACTGGAGTTCACACCTCACTGTTCTTGGTATAAGAGAAACTACTGGATGACAAAGATGGTTTGTGGGTGCCAGAGGTGGTTTATAAAACCATATCTGGTCTACAGTTGCAGGGTAAGCAAGAAACAACACTCTGAAACACATCAGTGTGAACAAGCCACAGGTAGTGGCCAGTATGTGGTAGTATAGTAAGAATAGCGGTGCTTATGGAGTTGGAGGCCTGGAGCTAAAAATGCCCTGTGCATAGAATCAGCAGGGCCTTTGTTTTGGGAGGTTGCAGCACTGGGAGAACTACAAAAGAGTAGTTTTTTTTTTTGGGGGGGGGGGCAGAGGAACAGGAAATCAGAGGGAATTAAGGGCACAAGTAGTTTGGGTGATACCAAACCTGGTATGATGTACCAATGGATGTACCTATGAAGAGGGCCACAGAAAGCTGATCCCCAGGCCACATCAGTATTGCACATTTGATGTAGACAATTGTTCTTGGCTCATGCCTGGAGCCAAGAACTGAGGATAGTTTCATAGCCACACTCCTAAGAACCAGAAATCACAGGCACTACTTCCTTCAATGCCCCTCCAGGGTCTTCTACTGAGAGAGTATAACACTGTGTTCACTTTGAAGGAGAGATACTTAAAAAAATTCATCTATTATCAGAGAGTATGTTTTGAGGGGCTAACTTAGAGAAGAGAGGCAATACATTAATAATTGGCTTCATGTCTTTTATCAGTTTAAGGGGTTCACTTCTATTCTTAGTATGCATTGATAGTAGGCACCCCAACTGCCAGTGTTATTGTTAACTCACCTAAGGAATAGTATCATCCTGTTATTTCTTTGGTAAATTAATGATTAAAGCATCAGGACTGGCCTTTGCAGGAGCTTTAATATACTGCTTAGGATTCTTGGTGGACCTAGGATTCCCTGACCAGAACTGAGTTGTTTATTATCGTTGTTGTTGTTGTTGTTATTCTTTTCAGTTAGCCACTGTGTTGTACATTAGTTTTTGATGTAGTGTTCAATGATTCATTAGTTGTGTGTAACACCCAGGGCTGAGTTTTGCTGCAAAACCCAGGCTCTGGCACAAGGGGTTGTCCTAGGGCTAGGACAGAGAGGCTGTGTATCCTGCATTCTAGTCCTATCCTGAGCTTATCTCCTAAACCTTTAAGAAAAACCTTGGCTTATGGTGAGATTGCCTCTCACACCATTGTGTTGTCCTTGAGAATAGAGTACTTTATACCTTAAACGCTGCTCTACATTCCTGGTAGCTGCACCTAAACAGGGAAAGAAGCTGCTTAGATTTCATTCAAAACCATGCCCAACAGAGCCCTGCCCATGAAGAAACAGGGCTGAAAAGTCCTGTGTTTGTCTAACAAAGTGTACATGTGCACTATTGTTGTCAATTTGAGTGCTTTAATTGTAATTTCCTCAACTGTACTTCTCTCTTTGTTTTTAGGCTCCAAAATGGACAAAAATTGATGGGAGAAATGGCATATATATATATATATATATACATATATATATATATATTCCATTCTTAAGGGGCAAGCAATCCATTCTTTAGTGATTAAACTTGTAACTTATATTAAGAAGGAGAGGCATTTTAATTAAGAAGAAAAAACTTTCTTTTTCAGTGTCCCCATATTCAATATATAGAATAAGATACCACTGAATCAGAGAAAAAATACTTGAATAGTTGCTCATCCTTGCACTGTTGTACTCTCTTTTTGGTACTACCAATTTATAAAGCATATTCACCTCTTGTGTTCAGAAACCACAGAAAAAAATAGCCCACAGCCTTTTATTCTCACATAGGACTAGATGGGTTTCTTATCCCAGGCATCCTGAGAGCTTATACATGAGGACCTGTGTATGAATAGGGAGATTGTCTTTTAAATGCTGGTTGGACTTGTTTCCTGGTCCACCTGTCTTCGCTACCACTCTGGCAATGGTGAGATACAAATGTGAAATCTGAAACTTGTTCACTAACAGGAGGAACAACTCTCTAGACTTGCCACTTGGGAAGCTGTAACCACTGGACATCCAAGCAGGCACTCTGACTTGCTAGATATCATGGAGAATCAGTTTTTGTGGAAATAGACACCTCCAATCTGTTGCTTTTGAAGGTAGGCTGTGTAGCTGTGGTGTCTCTCCCTGCAGGAAGGAGAATGTTGGGATCCCCCATGAGGCATGAGCTGGGAGGTACCCACCAAGGGTTGCATCCTCCTAGTGACAACAGGAGTGACCCCATATCATGTCACTCCTCAACCCAAGCAAAAGATCAGAAGTGGAGAAAGTAGGAAACATAAAGAGAACAAACATGAAATCTTACTTATGCCCCTCATCTCAACCTGTCATGCTCTGGCAGAAGATAAAGAGCAAGTTTAGGAGTTCCTGAAAATTCAAGTAGTTGTTTCTCACTGGTCCAAATGAGGAAAAAGGGGATGGGTATGGGGTAAAATCTGTATTTATACATGGCTACCATTTGCACTTTGGGCAAACCTGACAACTACTACACCACAGAAACCTTCCTCATAACCTTCACCTACATTCAGTCAGAATGTAATACAATTTCTGAGGATACCTGAGCTCCATCACATTAAGCTCAAGTTTTCCCTCAAAAATTTCACAAGAGTGAGGTTTTTCTTTCCCTTTCTGTTTCTCTTTTCTACAAATACCCCAAACCACACTCAGGGATATCATGGCCACCCTAAGACTTCACCCAGGCCCTGTTTCGCTGCCATCTGCAAACTTGGCACCTTCTGACTAGCTCAGGGAAATTGAATCTCAAGAGAGGAAATGGCTGGGACAATCCTCTCCCTATAGAGTGCTCTAAACAGTATCTCTCTGAGACCATAAATTAAACCAGGGACTAATGAACTAAGCCATCCTCTGGAAGGGTGTACTGTATGCCAGCAAAACCTATGGCAAGGAATACTTTCCCTGTTGTTAGTTCAGCAGAGAAATTTTCAGGACCTCTTCCTCTGTCCTTCTGGTCTGATGGAGATCAAACCTCTTCATGTCCTAAAGACAGTTTAACTTTTCAGAAAGATATATGCTACATTTCACTTGTTTTTTATCTGTGTGATCTGGTGAAAATAAAAACCACTACCTATCCACACTTATTTTTATTTTTTACACATATTTTTTCATTTCAGTGTCGTCCTCACCTACCTCCTATCTCCTATAGAAGTGTGATCTGCAGGGCACTCACTTGGACCTGGGCTTTTGCCCTGATGTATCTGTACTTTTAACCATGAACTCAGTCTCATTACAGAGCACAGAGCCTGGAGTAAAAAGAGATCCACAAGGCAGATGGCTACTATAGTCAGAAGAAAGCCTTTATACTGCAGCCTGCTCAACAGGGAAGTTATTAGTTTTCACATTATTTATCCCACATATGCAAATGCAAGGTCCTTGTTTCAAAGCCCAGTGGACTCATATGGTCATTTTTCTTCCTCAGCATTTCCCAAAGTCTCTAGTCCCCAGCTTGGGAGATCTCTAAAGTTCCCAGCCACCTGCTGTATTTGGCCTCAACCCATCTTGCCTATGACTCATTTTTCCAAGAAAATGTATTTTCTCAAAGGTCTACTATGGGCTGGTATACAAACTTGGAGTGGAACCTTGAAGGATGAAGAAGTATTAAGTAAAAGAGGAATGGTGGACAGGAATTAGTTGGGATTTTTTGGTAATGGAACCATCTAAACCACTTAGCATATTTGAGTACTTGACTCATCAAGTGGTATTTACAATGACTGCTCATTGCTTTTTCATTTTCCCAACAATAAGTAACTAGTACAGACCCTTCCTTAAATATTAGACTTCTGACACATAATTATGCTCACAAGTGGTTCACATCAGAAACAGACATGTTCTTGGTCTATCAAAATGAAAAGCAGGGCCTTGCTTGAGATGCATATTATTAATTTCAATAAAAAATTGAAATTATATCATATTATATCATATGAAGAAGAAGTTGGAAAATATAACAAAGAATACAGAAAACAATAGCACATTAAAATAAAGAAATAGAAAAAAAAGTATTGAAGATTTTGATTTATTATTAACTTAAAAAAAAGCTAATTGGTTAAAAAATTGTCAAAGACCTTGCAGGTCTTATTTTTTAAGGATTCTTTGACTCCAAACACGTTTTTCCTACTTAATTTAAAAAATCTGTGCTCGCTTTGGCAGCACATATACTAAAAAATCTGTATGTAAGGGTTCCTGGGTGGTTCAGTTGGTTAAGTGTTTGCCTTCAGCCCAGGTCATGATCCCAGAGTCCTGGGACAGAGCCTGGTATCCTGCTCCTTGTTCTGCAGGAAATATACTTCTCCCTCTCCCTCTGCCCCTCCCCTGCTCATGCTTTCCCTATCACTCTCTCATGTGCCCTCTCTTTCTCAAATAAATAAATAAAGCCTTTAAATAAAAGTAAAACGTCCATATGTATATACTCATGAAGGTACATATCACCTCAGAATAGTGACCATGTCCACCACTTCCAAAAGTTTGTTCCCTTGTGTATTGCTTTCCTACTGATCTCTATCCCTACCTCTGGACAACCACCAATCTGCTCTCTCTCATTATAGATTTGTTTGCATTTTATTGAATTTGTATAAATGGAATGATACACCATATTTATTTTTTTTGTCTTTTTAAACTCAGCATAATTATTTGAGATTTATTCATGTTGTTATCTGATGTAATAATATATTTATTGTGTTATTGTATTGTATTTCATCATATGGTTATTTTTTCCTGTTTTTCCCTATTACAAATAAAGATGCTATTAATATTCATGTGCAAGTCTTTGTGCAGACACAATGCATTCTATTTTTCTTAGATAAAAACTTAAGAGCAGCAGTATGGTAACTGTATATTTAGCATTTTAAGAAACTGTCAAACTGGAGGGGCATGGGAAGATGGCAGAGGAGTAGGGGACCCTATTTCAACCAGTCCCTTGAATTGAGCTGCGTATCTACCAGACCACTCTGAACACCCACAAAATCAACATGAATTGTAAGAAGATATATCCAGATGTATATCAACAGAATATCTCTGGCAGCTGGCTTTGAGGTATGAAGTAGGGAGCTGTGATTCTGTGGGCAGATATTGGAAGATAGATAGAAAGACAAAGGGATCCACCATAAACACTGGTGCCAGGAAAGTGAAATAACATAGGAGTACAAAAGCGACCCCCAGTGGGGACCAGGTACAGACTCGCAGATCGGTAGCAGCAAAGAAAGGACTTCAGGGTAGCACCCCCCCTCTCAACTGAAACCTGGAGCTGTAGGGGCACACGTGTGAATAGGGGCTGGTTGGCGGTTTTAGAAGCACAAGGGGAAGAGACATTCCTAGACCTGGAGCCAAGGGCTGGGAGGGCTGCTGTGAGGTACACAAACCAGGACACTGTGGTTTTTAGCAGCATAGACAAAAACGAAGTCAGTCTGGCCTGGAGGGCTTTCTGGAGAACAGATTGTGATCTCTCTGTTCTGATAAAGAAGTTTGGATAAGGTCACATCTGCTCTGACTCTCAAAAGAAACTCCAAAAGCCACCAGAGAAAGCCACCAGAAAGCCACAAAAGCCCTCCAAAACCAGTTTTCAAGAAGTGCATCCCCCACCACAGCTGGCATGGCAACTCTGCCCAAACAGGGTTGCCTGAGTAACAGTGCAGCAGACTCCTCTTCCAGAAGAGAGGCTGAAAGAACAAGAGTCCAACAACCCTAAGGTCCCTATGAAACAGGTGCATCTCGCTTGAATTGTGGTCCATAATTTGGACTCTGTACATTTCCTCAACCACCACTCAACAGAATGACTAGGAAGTTGAACAACCAACACAAGAAAATTTAAGAGACTGTGACCTCCACCACAGAACTAATGGATATAGATATAGCAAGATGTTGGAAATAGACTTCAGGGTAACTGCTATACAGACAATAGCTAGGTTGGAGAAAACCATTAGGGGCAACATGGATTCTCTAAGGGCAGAAGTGAGAGCTGATCTGGAAGAACTTAAAAATGCTATCAATAAGATCCAATGTAATCTAGATACTCTAACAGCTAGGATAAATGAGGCAGAAGATCGAATTAGTGATCTAGAAGACAAACCGATAGAGAAGAAGGATTAGGAGGAGACCTAGACTAAACAGCTTAGAATCCATGAAAACAGAATTAGAGAAATAAAGAATGCCATGAAACATTCCAACATGAGAATTATTGGGATCCCTGAAAGAGCAGAGAGAGAGAGTGAGAGAAAGGACTAGAAGACACATTTGAGCAAATTGTAGCTGAGAACTCCCCTAATCTGGTGAATGAAATAAATATTCGAGTCCTAGAGGAAGAGAGGACACCCCCCAAGACCAAGGAGAACAGACCGACACCCAGACATGTAATAGTGAACCTTGCAAATTTTAAAACCAGGGAAACCATCCTAAGGGCAGCTAGTGGGAAGAGATTCCTTCTGTACAGAGGGAGGAACATCCAAATAATTTCAAAATTGTAAACAGAAACCTGGAGAGCCAGAAAGGGCTGGGAAGACAGATTCAGGGTACTAAATGAGAATAACATGCAGCCAAGAATATTTTATCTGGCATTGCTGTAATTTAAAATGGATGGAGAGATAAAGATCTTCCAAGACCAGCAAAAACTGAAAGAATATGTGGCCACTAAGCCATCCCTGCATAAATATTAAGGGGGAGTTCTATAAAAGGAGAAAGACCCCAAGAGTGATATAAAGCAAAAATTTACAGACACAGCCCACAGAAACAAAGACTTCACAGGCAACATGATGACCATGAAATCATATCTTTCAATAATTATCTAAACAAGAACAGCCTAAATGCTCCCATAAAACAGCACAGGGATGCATACAGTACCCATTCTTATGCTGTCTACAAGAGAATCATTTTGAACCTGAAGATACATCCAGACTGAAAGTGAAGGGATGGAGAAATATCTTTCATGCCAATGGAAGCCAAAAGAAAGCTGGGGTAGCAATTCTCATATCAGACAAATTAGATTTTAAGCTAAAGACTGTGGTCAGAGATACAGAAGGACACTACATCATTCTCAAAGGGCCTAGCCAACAAGAAGATCTAACAATTGTAAATATTTATCTCCCAACATGGGAGCAGCCAACCACATAAGCCAACTGTTAATCAAAACAAAGAGACATATTGATAAGAATACGTTATTAGTAGGGGATCTTAACATGCCACTCTCAGCAATAGACAGATCATCTCAACAGAAAATCCACAAAGAAACAAGAGCTTTGAATGACATATTGGATCAGATGGACCCCATGGATATATATAGAACATTTCACCCTAAAACAACAAATACTCTTTCTTCTTGAGTGCATATGGAATATTCTCTAGAATAGACCACATACTGGGTCACAAATCAGGTATCATCCCATACCAAAAGACTGAGCCCATACAAGTTTCAAAGACTACAGTTCTTTGAAACTGGACCTCAACCACAAGAAAAAGTTTGGAAGGAATTCAAACACTCAGAAGTTAAAGTCCACCCTGCTCAAGAACGTTTGGGTCAACCAGGAAATCAAAGAAGAACTTGAACAATGCATGGAAACCAATGAGAATAAATACACCTCCATCCAAAACCTATGGGATATGACAAAGGCAGCCCTAGGGGGGAAACATATAACCATCAAAGCCTCACTTAAAAAACTAGAAAAATCCCCAATACACAAACTCTCTTTATACCTTAAAGTCCTAGGGAATCAACAACAAATGAAGCCTAACTCATGCATGAGAAGGGAAATAATTAAGATTAGAGATCGAAGAATTAGAAACCAGAAATAGCGTAGAACACCTCAATGATACTAGAAGCTGGTTCATTGAAAGAATTAATAAGATCAATAAATCACTGGCCAGACTTATCCAACAGGAAATAGAAAGGACCCAAATTAACAAAATTATGAAAGAAAGGAGAGATAACGACTAACACCAAGGAAATAGAAACAATTATCAGCCAGCTGTCAATTTGGAAGTTCCGGGGAAGCAGCGCATGCGCGAGTGTACGCGTTGCTGGCCAAGAGGGGACCCTGACGACTCGGAAATTTGAATACCACAGTAGCATGGAGTGTGACCTCATGGAGACTGACATCTTGGAGTCGTTGGAAGATCTAGGTTACAAGGGTCCATTGTTGGAAGATGGCGCTCTATCTCAGGCAGTCTCTGCTGGAGCCAGTTACCCCGAGTTTACCAAACTCTGTGCTTGACTGATGTCTGAATTAAGAGTGTTCTGTAAATTAGAGGAAAATGTGCAAGCAACTAACAGCCCAAGTGAAGCTAAAGAATTCCAGCTTGAGGTGAGTGGGCTACTAGGGGATATGAACTGTCCATATCTACCACTGACATCTGGGGATGTGACCAAGCGCCTTCTCGTTCAGAAGAACTGCCTCCTTTTGCTCACATACCTCATCTCAGAACTAGAAGCTGCCAGAATGCTCTGTGTGAATACTCCTCCAAAAAAAAAGCTCAAGAAGGAGGCGGTAGTGAGGTCTTTCAAGAGTTGAAAGGCATATGTATTGCTCTAGGAATGTCCAAACCTCCAGCCAATATAACTATGTTCCAATTCTTCAGCGGGATTGAAAAAAAATTAAAGGAGACATTAGCAAAAGTTCCACCTAACCATGTGGGAAAGCCTTTATTGAAGAAGCCAATGGGACCAGCCCACTGGGAAAAGATAGAAGCAATTAACCAAGCCATAGCCAATGAATATGAAGTTCGGAGAAAGCTGCTAATAAAACGTTTGGATGTCACTGTCCAGTCTTTTGGCTGGTCTGACAGAGCTAAGAGTCAGACAGAGAAATTAGCAAAGGTTTATCAGCCAAAACGTTCAGTTTTGTCTCCTAAAAGTACTATTTCTGTTGCCCACCTTTTGGCTGCAAGACAAGACTTGTCGAATATTTTAAGGACAAGCAGTGGCTTTATAAGAGAAAAGACTGCCTGTGCCATCAATAAGGTGTTGATGGGCAGGGTGCCTGACAGAGGAGGTAGACCCAATGAAATTGAACCTCCACCTCCAGAGATGCCACCGTGGCAGAAAAGGCAAGCAGGCCCCCAGCAGCAAGCAGGAGGCCGAGGAGGAGGGAGAGGTGGTTATGAACATTCCTCATATGGAGGACAAGGAGGTCATGAACAAGGAGGAGGGAGAGATGGATGTGGTGGCTACGACCATGGTAGCCGAGGGGGAGGAAGAGGAAATAAACATCAAGGAGGCTGGACAGATGGAGGGAGTGGAGGAGGAGGTGGCTACTAAGATGGTGGTTATCGAGATTCGGGTTTCCAGCCAGGTGGCTATCATGGTGGTGGCCACAGTGGTAGCTATCAAGGCGGTGGTTATGGTGGCTTCCAAACATCAACATATACAGGAAGTGGATACCAGGGTGGTGGATATCAGCAGGACAATAGATACCAAGATGGTGGGCACCATAATGATCGAGGCAGTGGTCGTGGAGGGAGAGGGGGTCGTGGAGGCTGAGGTGGACGTGGAGGCCAGGGAGGAGGTTGGGGGGGGAGGGGGAGCCAGAATTATCACCAAGGGGGACAATTTGAACAGCACTTCCAGCATGGAGGTTATCAGTATAATCATTCTGGATTTGGACAGGGAAGACATTATACTAGTTGAGGCTACAAAACCTTATACTTTTGCTAGAGCTCAAGTAATAGAAACTTAGTTTCAGAATCCTGAGTCCAGCATCAATTTTGAATTAATGTGAGCCCACAGGTGGCAGGCAGATTCCTGCTTGGGATAAGTATTTGTAGGTCTTCATTCAGTTCAGTTGGGTTTGTTTGTGGGTTTGTTGTTGTTGTTGTTGTTGTTTTTTAAGGACTTACATAATGAAATTTGTTTGAGAAACACGTACAACATCTCCTTTATATAAAGAATTTTTTAAAAGGTAATTAAAATTGCCTTTAACTGACTAGTAGACTAATTCCACAGTCAGAACATGCATACTTTTTTGGGAAGAAATTACTTGAATAAGTAGTTTTCAAAAAAGGGGTTTTTTGGAAATGAGGATTCTCCTAGATTTTTTTAGATTTTCAACTAGGAAACCTTCCTCATATTAACAGTCCATTTGTATGTGTTTTCCTGAAAGTATTCTAACACCTATTTTCCAAGCACAGTTCTGCCCTGATTGGCTTTTTATTCAGAGAGGTTATGCTACATTTGCTTCATGATAGACTCTTAAGTCAGTTCCTATTAAATGAGCTCTTCTGCAGATAGCACATTCAGTAGCCTTATCCTTTTGATGGAATACTGTACCATATGCTCAATTCTGAAAACCTTGAACATGGCCCAAATCCGTAAAGATTATAAAAGCAAAAACTAAGTTGTGAACCTATAGTACATGTAGGCATTTATATGGTTTAGCAATTCAGACTGACCTGCATCCATTCAAAACAAGTTCCTCCTTAAACCTTATTTTTACTTGAAATCTGTTAGAAGAAACAGCAAACTGAAATTTGTTTTATGCATGAGTTAATACCACTGGCTCAGCAAACACAAGTTAGTTTGCCTTGGGCAGGAGACGTTTTTTGTAATGGAAGAAATGAACTACCAAGTAAGAGGACAGATTTTTGCTTAGTGCAGGAGGCCCTTTATTATTGCTGCAGAAAACAAAAGCCTGGCTGAGTTGATGTTTTACATTCTCCTTTACTGAAACCAACATGAAGCTTCTTGCTGGGATTTTGTATACATAAACATTGTCAAGCTGTGAAAGAAAATGGCTGGAGGTGTGCTTTGTGTGAAAGGTGAGCAATAAAGTATCTGTATGTTCTCTCAAAAAAAAAAAGGAAACAATTATCAGAAATTATTATCAACTAATGCATGCCAGTAAATTTAAGCAACCTGGAAGAAATGGATGTCTTCCCAGAAACTTTTATAAACTGGGGGAGGATGGACAAGAAAGCATAGAAATAGGAGACCCTGTTTCAACTGGTCCCCTAAAGTGAGCTAAATCTCTATCAGAACACTCTAAGCACCCATGAAATCAACCTCAGATGTAAGACTATACACTTTGGATCTCCATGGGGGCAGAAGACATCAGTGGAGAGGTAAAGCAGAGTGGGGATGCTGGGACTGATATCGGAAGATAAACAGAATGGGGAGGGAGCTACCAGAAGTGACCCATTGCAAAGTAATATCCCAATACAAAAGTGCCCTGTTGTTGGGATCAGAATTAACTTGGAGTCTGGTTGAAGATACTCAACTCAAAAAGAGCAAATGAGCTTAAGGGGTAACTGGTGGAATCAGGCAGTCATGGGCATGGGCCTAAACCCATGCATGAGAGCTTCTGGTGTGGGTGCCAGCCACCACTCTCTAGGTCAATGGCCTTCTGTGCTCTGACACCCTTCATAACCAAGGCTGTGAGTGCACTCCCCCCCATGCCTGAGAGAGGTTGGTGTGGACGCCAGTAGTGCTCTTTAGGACCCCGGCCTTCTGCCACTGGCCAAGGTTCTGGACGCTCCTAGCCCATGCCTGGGAGGACATGGCACTATCTCTAGTTGGGATCCCTTGGCAGCAGCAGCCTTCTGCTACCTGCACAACTGCAAGGTCAGAGCATACCCTGCTTGGGCCTGGACCCAAGACAGCAGTCCTGGCAAAGATGACAAATGGAAGCGGGCTCCCTAGGACAATATTGCTCATGGTTTTAGTGGCATGGAGGTGCAGAGATGAACAGGTGCCTTGGGAAACCACTGAGACAGTGGCTGGGAGTGCACCACCTGTGGGAGTTTGTGCTGTTCAGTGGAGTTTGCAGAGTGGGAGTCTGTGTGTTCTGGACCACCCAGAAGGGAGCAGACTGAGGCTTCTCTCTCAGGCAGAGGTCAGGGTGCAGTTTGATTTCCACTAAACCTCTGAAAAGCACCCCAAAACCCCAAAGAACAAAAACCTCCAAAGAACAAAAGTCTGAAAAACTGGCTTCCACAGAACCCAGCCCCTTGATAGGGGGAAGGACTACTCAACCCAAGCAAGACTGGTGGGAAAACAATGCAGCAGGCCCCTCCCCCAGAGGACAATCCAAAAGAATAAGAAAGCAACCACCACAGGATCCCCATAAAACTGTAATACCCCAACATCAGGGGAAAATAATATATTAAGCACCCAGTATTGTGCTAAAACCTGTATATTTCATAGATACAGCTTTAGAAAAAATCAAGTGTGGTGCATAAACAATGAATTCTGGAACACTGAAAAGAAATTTAAAAAAATCAAATAAAAATTAAATAAAATTCATTCTCACAATTCTTGTTCTTTTTAATTTTTTTAACCTACTTACCATTACAACTAGAGGTTTAATACAACATATTCCATAGGAACTTTTTAACTTGAACTTTCTTCATACATATACCTGTGTTTTTCTTCTTCTTTTCTGTTCTTTTAATATACGTATAGATATAAACTTCAAGGTAACCCTCTTTCCTGAATCAATGCTACCCTTATATATAAACCAGTTTTGATCTCCTGTTATCTCTGGAAAGTTGAATACTTTAACAAAGATATCAAGGTAGACCCAGGATGAACCAAAATAACCTTCCTCACCCACATCGAGGACTTATAACCACCCTCCCATCTTTTTCTTCTGTCAGTGTTTCTGTGTATTTGTTTTTGTTCTGGTATTATATAAATCTTATACTTGAGGTTCATGTTGGCTGGGTCCTTTTGTTTATTTGTTTGTTTTTCTTGACATTTACTTTTGACACTCTTTTTAATTGTCAGTTTTTCTTTATCTACCTTATAAATCTTATTTCTGAAGCTCATTCTGGCTGGGTTTTCTCTTTTCCCTATCACTCTTTTTCTCTCTCTCTCTTTTTTCTTTTTTCTTTCTTCTTGGTGGTGACTTCTGATTGCTCCAAATGTTCCAGGGTGCACGTTGCCTGGATTGTGGTTGATACATTCAGCTATACATCCCTTCAACCACCTCTCACCAAAATGACTATGAGGAGGAACCTGCAACAGAGGAAAAATTCAGACACTGTGTCCTCTGCCACAGAACTATTGGATATGGACATAAGCAATATGTCAGAAGTGGAATTCATGGTAACAATTACCCAGGCAATGGCTAGTTTGGAGAAAACCACTAGTGACAACATAGAATCATAAGGGCAGAAGTGAGAGATGACCTGGAAGAAGTTAAAAATGCTACAAATGAGATCTAATCTAATCTAAATACTCTAAGAGCTAGAGTAACTGAGGCAGAAGATAGAATTGGTGATCTAGAGGACAAAATGATAGAGAAAAGAGATCAGGAGGAGGCATGGAACAAACAGCTTAGAAGCCATGAAAACAGAACTAGAGAAATGAATGATGCCATGAAACATTCCAAAGTCAGTTATTGGGATCCCTGAGGGGATGGAAAAAGAGAGAAGACTAGAAGATAGAGTTGAAAAAATTCTGGATGAAAATTTACCCAATCTGGAGTATACAACAAACATTTGAGTTAGAGGCAGCAAGAACACCCACCAAGATAAACAAATATAGAAAGACCCCAAGGCAACTAATTGTGAAACTCATGAATCATAATTTTGGACAAGGGCTTCTGAGGGCAGCTAGGGGGAAGAGATTCCTTATGTACATATGAAGGTCCATCAGAATAAACTCAGATCTGTCCACAGAAACCTGGCCAGCCAGAAAGGGCTGTCAAAACATATTCAGGTCACTAAATGAGAAGAACATGTTCCAAGAATACTTTATTCAGCAAGGCTGACATTCAAAATGGATGGAGAGATAAAGAGCTTCCGAGATCAGCAAGGTTGAGAAGAGTATGTGACCACTAAGCTGGCACTACAAGAAATATTAAGGGGGTTATATAGAAGAAGAAAGAACCCAAGAGTGACATAGAACAGAAATTTATAGAGATAATCAATAGAAACAAGGACTTCACAGATAACATGATGTCAATAAAAACGTATCTTTCAATTATTACTCTTAATGTTAACAGCATAAATGCTCCCATAAAATGGCACAGGGTGGCAGATTGGGTTAAATGATAGGACCTGTCCATATTCTGTCTACAAGAGACCCATTTGGAACCTAAAGATAAATCCAGACAGAAAGTGAAGCATCTTTCATGCCAACAGGCCTCAAAAGAAAGCTGCGGTAGCGATTCTCATATCAGACAAATTAGATTGTAAACTAAATTCCATAGTCAGAGATAAAGGAGACTACATCATTCTTAAAGGGTCTATCCATCAAGAAGATCTAACATTTGTAAATATTTTGCCCCCCAATATAGGAGCAGCCAACTACATAAGCCAACACTTAATAAAAAAAAAAAATCTTATTTCTATGAATACATTAACAGTAGTGGATGTTAACACACCACTCTCAGTAATAGACAGATCATCCAAGGAGAAAATCAATAAAAAAAAGAGCTTTTAATTACCCTTTGGACCAGATGGATCTCATAGATATATACTGAACATTCCACACTAAAATAACAGAAGGGGTGTCTGGGTGGCTCAGTGGGTTAAAACCACTGCCTTTGGCTCAGGTCATGATCCCAGGGTCCTTGGATCGAGCCCCGCATTGGGCTTTCTGCTCAGCAGGGAGCCTGCTTCTCCCACCTTCTCTCTACCTGCCTCTCAGCCTGCTTGTGATCTCTCTCTGTTACATAAATAAATAAAATCTTAAAAAAAACCCAGAATAATCATTCTTCTCAAGTGCATATGGAATCTTCTCCAGAATAGACCACGTACTGGGACACAAATCAGGGCTCAACTGATACCAAAAGATTGTGATTATTCCCTGCATATTCTCAGACTACAATGTTTTGAAACTGGAACTCAATCACAAGAAAAAGTTTGGAAGGAATTTAAACACTTGGAAGCTAAAGTTTACCCTGCTTAAGAATGTCTGGATCAACCAGAAAATCAAAGAAGAACTTAAACAATTCATGAAGTCAATGAGAATGAAGACACATCAGTCCAAAAACCTATGGGATATGGAGAAGTCTGTCTTAAGGGGGAAATACATAGCCACCCAAGCCCCACTAAAAGAAACTGAAAAATCCCAAATGTATTGGAAAACAAACAACAAAGTAAGCCAAACCCATGCACCAGAAGGGAAATAATCAAGACTGGAGCAGAGATCAATGATATAGAAACTAGAGATACATTAGAACACACCATCTAAACTACAAGGTGGATCTTTGAAAGAATCAATAAGATTATTAAAGCATTGGTCAAACTAATCCACAAGAAAAGAAAGAGGACCCTAACTAGTAAAATTATGGATGAAACGGGGAGATCACTAGTAACACCAAGGAATTGGAAACAATCATCTGAAATTATTATCAACAGTGGTATGCCAATAAGTTAAGCAACCTAGAAGAAATACATGCATTCCTGGAAACGTATACACTTCCAAGACTGAATCACGAAGAAATTGACGACCTGAATAGACCAATATCTAGCAACAAGATTGAAGCAGTGATCAAAAATGTCCCCAAAAGCAAGAGCCCAGGATCTGTAAATTCCCTGAGGAATTCTCTCAAACATTTAAAGAACAACATGATCCTCTCAAAAGCATTTGACAAGATACGGCATCCATTCCTGATTAAAACAATTCAAAGTATAGGGATAGAGGGAACATTCCTCAACATCATAAGATCTATCTATGAAAAACCCACAGTGAATATCATTCTCAATGGGGAATAGCTGACAGCCTCCACTTTGAGATCAGGAACACAACAAGGATGAACAATCTTGCCACTGTTGTACAGCGTGGTATTAGAAGTCCTACCAACAGCAATAGAAAACAAACGGAGCTAAAAGGTATTCAATTGTCTAAGAATAAGTCAAAAATCTCTCTCTTCACAGATGAGATGATACTTTATACGGAAAACCCAAAAGACTCTACCCCAAAACTACTAGAACTCATGCAGCAATTCAGTATTGTGGCAGGATACAAAATCAATGCACAAAAATCAGTTGCTTTCTTACACACTAACAATGAAAATACAGAAAGGGGAATAAGAGAATCAATTCCATTTACTATAGCACTAGGAACCGTAAGATACTTGGGAATAAACCTGACCAAAGAGGTAAAGGATCTGTGCTCAGGAAACTACAGAACATTCAGGAAAGAAATTGAAGAAGACACAAAAAGGTGGAAGACCATTCCATGCTCATGGATTGGAAGAATAAACATTGTTAAAATGTCTATACTGTCCAGTGCAATCTATACTTTCAGTTCCATCCCAATCAAAATTCCACTGGAATTTTTCAAAGAGCTGAAACAAATAATCCTAAAATTTGTACAGAACAAGAAAAATCCAAGAATTGCTAAGGAAATGTTCAAAAAGTAAAACAAAACTGGGTGAATCATGTTGCCTGATTTAAAGCTTTACCACAAAGCTGTGATCACCAAGACAGCATGGGACTGGCAGAAAAACAGACACATAGACCAGTGGATCATAGGAGAGAGCCCAGATATGGACCCTCAACTCTATGGTCAAGTAATCTTCGACAAAGCAGTAAAAAAATATCCAGTGGAAAAAAGGCAGTCTCTTCAGTAAATGGTGCTGGAAAATTGGACAGCTATATGTAGAAGAATGAAACTCCAACATTCTTTTTACACCAAACACAAAAATAAACTCAAAATATATAAAAGACCTCAACGTGAGGCAGAAATCTATCAAAATCCTAGAGGAGAACATAGGCAGTAAACTCTTTGACATCGGCCACAGCAGCTTTTTTTCAAGACATGTCTCCAAAGGCAAAGGAAACAAGTGAAAATGAACTTTTGGGATTTCATGAAGATCAAAAGCTTCTGCACAGCAAAGGAAGCAGTCAAGAAAACTAAGTGGTAACCCACAGAATGGGAGGAGATATTCACAAATGACTCTACAGACAAAGGGCTGATACCCAGGATCTATAAAGAACTTCTCAACTCAACACTCAAAAAACAGATAATCATGTCAAAAACTGGGAAGAAAACATGAACAGACAGTTCTCCAAAGAAGACACGCAAATGGCTAACGGACACATGAAAAAATGTCCATCATCATTAGCCATCAGGGAGATTCAAATCAAAACCACATTGAGGGGGCTGCCTGGGTGGCTCAGTGGGTTAAGCCTCTGCCTTCAGCTCAGGTCATGATCTCAGGGTCCTGGGATCAAGTCCCACATTAGGGTCTCTGCTAGGCAGGGAGCCTGCTTCCTCCTCTCTCTCTCTCTACTTGTGATCTCTCTCTGTCAAATAAATAAAATCTTAAAAAAACATATTGAGATATCACCTTATACTAGTTAGAATGGCCAAAATCAACAAGACAGTAAACACCAAGTGTTGGAGAGGATGTGGAGAAAGGGGAACCCTCTTACACTGTTGGTGGGAATGCAAGTTGGTGCGGCCGCTTTGGAAAACAATGTGGAGGTTCCTTAAGAAATTAAAAATAGAGCTGCCCTATGACTCTGCAATTACACCACTGAGAATTTACACCAAAGATACAGACATAGTGAAAAGAAGGTCCACCTGTCCCCCAATGCTCATATTGGGTATGATACAAAAGTTGGTACATACAGTATCCATGATACATATGGATACAAAAGTTGGGTATTCTTTCTTTCTGATGGAGACATAATACTCCATTGTATATATGGATCATTTCTTCTTTATCCATTCGTCTGCTGAAGGGCATCTTGGTTCTTTCCACAGTTTGGTGAATATTGACCCTGAATTGCCAAGGAAATTTTGAAAAAGAAAACAAATCTGAGGGTGTCATGTTGTCTCATTTCAAGCTATATTACAAAGCTGTGATCACCAAGACAGCATGGTACCAAAACAAGGCTCAATTCTATGATCAAATAATCATTGACAAAATAGGAAAAAAAATATCCAATGGGGAAAAGACATTCTCTTCAATAAGTGCTGCTGGGAAAACTGGACAGCTACATACAGAAGAATGAAACCTGACCATTCTCTTGCACCATACAGAAAGATAAACTCTAAATGGATGAAAGACTTCAATGTGAGACAGGAATCCACATCCTAGAGGAGAACTTAGGCAGTATCTTCTTCGACATCAGCCACAGCAATTTTTTTCAAGACATGTCTCCAAAGGCAAGGTGAACAGAAGTGAAAATGTACTCTTCGGACTTCCTCAAGATAGGTAGCTTCTGCACAACAAAGGAAACCGTCAACAAAACAAAGAGGCAACCCAGGGAATGGGAAAAGATATTCGCAATTGACGTTACAGACAAAGGGCTGATATCCAAGATCTGTGAAGAACTTCTCAAACTCAATATCCAGGAAAAACAAAACATGAAGTAAAAACATGGGCAGAGGATATAAACAGACATTTCTCCAATGAAGATATACAAATAGTAAAAGACACATGAAAAAATATTCATCCTCATTAGCCGTCAGGGAAATTCAAGTCAAAACCACTTTGAGATAACACCTTACACCAGTTAGAATGGGAAACATTGTCAAGGCAAGACACTACAAATGTTGGAGAAGTTGTGGAAGAAAGGTAACCCTCTTACACTTTTGGTGGGAAGGCAAGCTGGGGCAGCCACTTCAGAAAACAGTGTGGAGGTTCCTCAGAAAGTTAAAAACATAGCTACCATATGACCTAGCAATTGCTCTACTGGGTATTTATATCAAAGATAGAGATGTAGTGAAAAGAAGGGCCATTTGCAGCCCGAAGTTCATAGCAGCAATTTCCAAAATATCCAAACTGTGGAAAGAGCTGAAATCACCTTCAACAGACGAATGGATAAACAAGTTGTGATCCATATATACAATGGAATATTACTCAGCCATTAGAAAGGGTGAACACCTAACTTTTGCATCAACATGGATAGGACTGGTGGAGATTATGCTGAGTTAAATAAGTCAAGCAGAGAGTCCATTATCATATGGTTTCACTTACTTGTAGAAGATAAAGAATAGCGTGGAGGGCATTAGGAGAAGAAAGGGAAAAATGAAGATGGGAAAATCGGAGTGGGAAATGAACCATGAGAGACCATGGACTTTGAGAACAAACTGAGGTTTTTAGACAATACGGGGGTGGGTGGATGAGTTAGTTTGGTGATGGGTATTAAGGCAGGCACAGATTGCATGGAGCACTTTGTGTAATTCACAAAGAATGAATCTTGGAATACTATACCAAAAACTAATGATGTACTGTATGGTGACTAACATAACATAATAAAAACAAAATGAAACAAAACAAAACAAACACACAAAAAAAGAATCACTATGTTTGTATCCTTTGGATATGGATCATATAGTAGTGCAATTGTGGGTTTTAGGGTAGCTCTATTTTTAACTCTTTGAGGAAACTCCATATTGTTTTTCAGAGTGAATACAACCAGTTTCCGTTCCCACCAAGGTGTAAGAGTGCTCTCATTTTTCTGCATCCTTGCCTACATCTTTTTGTTTACTGAGTTGTTAATTTTAGCCATTCTGAGGAGAATTATAGACTAATATCCCTGATGAGCATAGATGCAAACTTTTCACCAAGAAACTAGCTAGTAGGATCCAACAGTACATTAAAATGATTACTCACCACAACCAAGTGGGATTTATTCCTGGGCTGCAAGGATTGTTCAACATCCTCAAATCAATCAATGTGATACACCAAATTAATAAAAGAAAAGAAAGGAGCCATATGATCTTCTCGATGGATGCATAAAAAGCATTTGACAAATACAGCATCTTTTCTTGATGAAAATTTTCTGCATTGTAGGGATAGAGAGAATATACCTCAATATCATAAAAGCCATATACTTAAAACTTACAGTTAATATCATCCTCAATGAAGAAAAACATTTTACCCTAAGGTCTGGAACATGACAGGGATTTTCTCTCTCATCACTGTTGTTCAACATGATATTGATATCCTAGCCTTAGGAATCCAACAACAAAAAGAAATAAAATGCATCCAAATCCACAACGAAAAGGCAGCCATTCACTCATTGTTGTTGACATGATGCTCTATGTTGAAAACCCAAAAGTCTCCAGCAAAACATTGCTATAACTGATACAGGAAGTCACAGAATACAAAATGAATGCAGAGAAGTCAGTTTCATTTCATTAAACTAACAATGAGGAAGAAGAAAGAGAAACCAAGGAAATTACCCCACTTAAAATTGCACCCAAAACCATAAGATACCTAGGAAAAACCTAACGGAACATGTAAAGGGCCTGTACTCTGAGAACTATAGAACACTTATGAAAGAAATTGAGGAAGATACAAAAATGATAAAATATTCCATGTTCATCGATTGGAAGAACAATTATTGTTAAAATGTCTATGCTGGAGCTCCTGGGTGCTCAGTCATTAAGCGTCTGCCTCCAGCTCAAGTCATGATCCCAGAGTCCTGGGATCAAGCTCTGCATTGCACTCCCCACTCAGTGAGGAGCCTTCTTCTCTCTCTCCCTCTGCCTGCTGCTCCCCCTACTTGTGCTTGGTCTCTTTGTCAAATAAATAAATAAATAAAAACTTAAAAAATTGTCTTTGCTACCCAAGGCAATCTACACATTCAGTGTAATCCCTATAAAAATAACACCAACATTTTTCATAGAGCTAGAACAAACAGCAATCCTGAAATTTGTATGGAACTACGAAAGATCCTTAATAGCCAAAGTAATGTTGATAAAGAAAACCAAAGCTGGAGGCATCACAATCCCAGACTTAAAGATATATTGAAAGCTGTAATTATCAGAAGAGTATGGTAGTGGCACAAAAACATGTATAGATCAATGGAATAGAAATGGACCCTCAAGCCTATGGTCAACTAATCTTTGACAAAGTAGATAAGAATATCCAATGGAAAGAAGACAGTCACTTCAATGAGTGGTGTTGGGAAACCTGGATAGCCACAAGTAGAAGAATGTAGCTGGGCCACTTTATTATACCATACACAAAAATAAATTCAAAATGGATGAAAGACCTAACTGTGAGACAGGAATCTGTCAAAATCCTAGAGGAGAACACAAGAAGCAACCTCTTTGACCTTGGTCAGAACAACTTTTTGCTAGACACATCTCCAAAGGCAAGAAAAACAAAAGCAAAAATGAAGTTTTGGAACTTCATCAAGGGTTTTCTGTGTATGGTATTACATCATGTGCAAATAGTGAGTTTTTTTCTTCTTCCAAGCAATTTGAATAGGTTTTCCTTTTTTTTTTCTCCTCCTTGTGTGACTCCTGCAGCTAGGACTTCCAGAGCTATGTTGAATAAAAACGATGTGAAAGAACCAAGATTCCCTTCAACAGATGAATTGATAAAGAAGATGTAGTCCATATATACTATGGAGTACTATGCCTCCATCAGAAAGGATGAATACCCAACTTTTGTATCAACATGGACAGGATTGGAAGAGATTATGCAGAGCAAAATAAGTCAAGCAGAGAGAGTAAATTATCATATGGTTTCGCTTATTTGTGGGGCATAAGAAATAACATGGAGGACATGGGGAGATGGAGAGGAGAAGGGAGTTGGGGGAAATTCAAGGGGGAGACGAACCATGAGAGACTGTGGACTCTGTGGGACTAACTGAGGGTTTTGGAGGGGAGGGGGTTAGGAGGTTGGATGAGCCTGGTGGTGGGTATCGTGGAGGGCATATGTTGCATGGAGCACTGGGTGTGGTGCATAAACAATGAATTCTGGAACACTGAAAAGAAATTAAAAAAAATATATTGGCATCAGGCTCTTTTTCCCCTAAACTTTTTTTTTTTTTATAATTTTGTTTTTTTATAAACATATATATATATATATTTTTTTTTCCCCCCAGGGGTACAGGTCTGTGAATCTCCACGTTTACAAATTTCACAGCACTCACCATAGCACATACCCTACCCAATGTCCATAACCCCCCCCAACCCCCCTCCCCCCAGCAACCCTCAGTTTGTTTTGTGAGATTAAGAGTCACTTATGGTTTGTCTCCCTCCCAATCCCAACTTGTTTCATTTACTCTTCTCCTACCACATTAACCCCCCATGTTGCATCTCCTCTCCCTCATATCAGGGAGATCATATGATAGTTGTCTTTCTCCGATTGACTTATTTCGCTAAGCATGATACCCTCTAGTTCCATCCACGTTGTCGCAAATGGCAAGATTTCATTTCTTTTGATGGCTGCATAGTATTCCATTGTATATATATACCACATCTTCTTTATCCATTCGTCTGTTGATGGACATCTAGGTTCTTTCCATAGTTTGGCTATTGTAGACATTGCTGCTATAAACATTCGGGTGCACGTGCCCCTTTGGATCACTACGTTTGTATCTTTAGGGTAAATACCCAGTAGTGCAATTGCTGGGTCATAGGGTAGTTCTATTTTCAACATTTTGAGGAACCTCCATGCTGTTTTCCAGAGTGGTTGCACCAGCTTGCATTCCCACCAACAGTGTAGGAGGGTTCCCCTTTCTCCGCATCCTCGCCAGCATCTGTCATTTCTAGACTTGTTAATTTTAGCCATTCTGACTGGTGTGAGGTGGTATCTCATTGTGGTTTTGATTTGTATTTCCCTGATGCCGAGTGATGTGGAGCACTTTTTCATGTGTCTGTTGGCCATCTGGATGTCTTCTTTGCAGAAATGTCTGTTCATGTCTTCTGCCCATTTCTTGATTGGATTATTTGTTCTTTGGGTGTTGAGTTTGCTAAGTTCTTTATAGATTTTGGACACTAGCCCTTTATCTGATATGTCGTTTGCAAATATCTTCTCCCATTCTGTCAGTTGTCTTTTGGTTTTGTGAACTGTTTCCTTTGCTGTGCAAAAGCTTTTGATCTTGATAAAATCCCAATAGTTCATTTTTGCCCTTGCTTCCCTTGCCTTTGGTGATGTTCCTAGGAAGATGTTGCTGCGGCTGAGGTCAAAGAGGTTGCTGCCTGTGTTCTCCTCAAGGATGTTGATGGATTCCTTTCTCACATTGAGGTCCTTCATCCATTTTGAGTCTATTTTCGTGTGTGGTGTAAGGAAATGATCCAATTTCATTTTTCTGCATGTGGCTGTCCAATTTTCCCAACAACATTTATTGAAGAGGCTGTCTTTTTTCCATTGGACATTCTTTCCTGCTTTGTCGAAGATTAGTTGACCATAGAGTTGAGGGTCTATTTCTGGGCTCTCTATTCTGTTCCATTGATCTATGTGTCTGTTTTTGTGCCAGTACCATGCTGTCTTGATGATGACAGCTTTGTAATAGAGCTTGAAGTCCGGAATTGTGATGCCACCAACTCTGGCTTTCTTTTTCAATATTTCTTTGGCTATTCGCGGTCTTTTCTGGTTCCATATAAATTTTAGGATTATTTGTTCCATTTCTTTGAAAAAAATGGATGGTACTTTGATAGGAATTGCATTAAATGTGTAGATTGCTCTAGGTAGCATAGACATTTTCACAATATTTATTCTTCCAATCCAGGAGCATGGAACATTTTTCCATTTCTTTGTGTCTTCCTCAATTTCTTTCATGAGTACTTTATAGTTTTCTGTGTATAGATTCTTAGTCTCTTTGGTTAGGTTTATTCCTAGGTATCTTATAGTTTTGGGTGCAATTGTAAATGGGATGGACTCCTTAATTTCTCTTTCTTCTGTCTTGTTGTTGGTGTAGAGAAATGCGACTGATTTCTGTGCATTGATTTTATATCCTGACACGTTACTGAATTCCTGTACAAGTTCTAGCAGTTTTGGAGTGGAGTCTTTTGGGTTTTCCACATATAGTATCATATCATCTGCGAAGAGTGATAGTTTGACTTCTTCTTTGCCAATTTGGATGCCTTTAATTTCTTTTTGTTGTCTGATTGCTGAGGCTAGGACTTCTAGTACTATGTTGAATAGCAGTGGTGATAATGGACATCCCTGCCGTGTTCCTGACCTTAGCGGAAAAGCTTTCAGTTTTTCTCCATTGAGAATGATATTTGCGATGGGTTTTTCATAGATGGCTTTGATTATATTGAGGTATGTGCCCTCTATCCCTACACTTTGAAGAGTTTTGATCAGGAAGGGATGCTGTACTTTGTCAAATGCTTTTTCAGCATCTATGGAGAGTATCATATGGTTCCTGTTCTTTCTTTTATTAATGTGTTGTATCACATTGATTGATTTGCGGATGTTGAACCAACCTTGCAGCCCTGGAATAAATCCCACTTGGTCGTGGTGAATAATCCTTTTAATGTACTGTTGAATCCTATTGGCTAGTATTTTGGTGAGAATTTTTGCATCTGTGTTCATCAAGGATATTGGTCTGTAGTTCTCTTTTTTGATGGGATCCTTGTCTGGTTTGGGGATCAAGGTGATGCTGGCCTCATAAAATGAGTTTGGAAGTTTTCCTTCCATTTCTATTTTTTGGAACAGTCTCAGGAGAATAGGAATTAGTTCTTCTTTAAATGTTTGGTAGAATTCCCCCGGGAAGCCATCTGGCCCTGGGCTTTTGTTTGTTTGGAGATTTTTGATGACTGTTTCAATCTCCTTACTGGTTATGGGTCTGTTCAGGCTTTCTATTTCTTCCTGGTTCAGTTGTGGTAGGTTATATGTCTCTAGGAATGCATCCATTTCTTCCAGATTGTCAAATTTGTTGGCATAGAGTTGCTCATAATATGTTCTTATAATTGTCTGTATTTCTTTGGTGTTAGTTGTGATCTCTCCTCTTTCATTCATGATTTTATTGATTTGGGTCCTTTCTCTTTTCTTTTTGAGAAGTCTGGCCAGGGGTTTATCAATCTTATTAATTCTCTCGAAGAACCAGCTCCTAGTTTCGTTGATTTGTTCTATTGTTTTTTTGGTTTCTATTTCATTGATTTCTGCTCTGATCTTTATGATTTCTCTTCTCCTGCTGGGTTTAGGGTTTCTTTCTTGTTTTTTCTCCAGCTCCTTTAGGTATAGGGTTAGGTTGTGTACCTGAGACCTTTCTTGTTTCTTGAGAAAGGCTTGTACCGCTATATATTTTCCTCTCAGGACTGCCTTTGTTGTGTCCCACAGATTTTGAACTGTTGTATTTTCATTATCATTTGTTTCCATGAATTTTTTCAATTCTTCTTTAATTTCCTGGTTGACCCATTCATTCTTTAGAAGGATGCTAATTAGTCGCCATATATTTGGGTTCTTTCCAAATTTCCTCTTGCGATTGAGTTCTAGCTTCAGAGCATTGTGGTCTGAAAATATGCAGGGAATGATCCCAATTTTTTTATAACAGTTAAGACCTGATTTAGAACCAAGGATGTGATCTATTCTGGAGAATGTTCCATGTGCACTAGAGAAGAATGTGTATTCTGTTGCTTTGGGATGAAATGTTCTGAATATATCTGTGATGTCCATCTGGTCCAGTGTGTCATTTAAGGCCTTTATTTCCATGTTGATCTTTTGCTTGGATGATCTGTCCATTTCAGTGAGGGGAGTGTTAAAGTCCCCTACTATTATTGTATGATTGTCGATGTGTTTCTTTGATTTTGTTATTAATTGGTTTATATAGTTGGCTGCTCCCACGTTAGGGGCATAGATATTTAAAATTGTTAGATCTTCTTGTTGGACAGATCCTTTGAGTATGATATAGTGTCCATCTTCATCTCTTATTATAGTCTTTGGTTTAAAATCTAAGTGATCTGATATAAGGATTGCCACTCCTGCTTTCTTCTGATGTCCATTAGCATGGTAAATTCTTTTCCACCCCCTCACTTTAAATCTGAAAGTGTCTTCGGGTTTAAAATGAGTTTCTTGTAGGCAACATATAGATGGGTTTTGTTTTTTTATCCATTCTGATACCCTGTGTCTTTTGATTGGGGCATTTAGCCCATTAACATTCAGGGTAACTATTGAGAGATATGAATTTAGTGCCATTGTATTGCCTGTAAGGTGACTGCTATTGTATATTGTTTCTGTTCCTTTCTGATCTACTACTTTTAGGCTCTCTCTTTGCTTAGAGGACCCCTTTCAATATTTCCTGTAGAGCTGGCTTGGTGTTTGCAAATTCTTTCAGTTTTTGTTTGTCCTGGAAGCTTTTAATCTCTCCTTCTATTTTCAATGATAGCCTAGCTGGATATAGTATTCTTGGCTGCATGTTTTTCTCGTTTAGTACTCTGAATATATCATGCCAGCTCTTTCTGGCCTGCCAGGTCTCTGTGGATAAGTCTGCTGCCAATCTAATATTTTTACCATTGTATGTTACAGACTTCTTCTCCCGGACTGCTTTCAGGATTTTCTCTTTGTCACTAAGACTTGTAAATTTTACTATTAGGTGACGGGGTGTGGACCTATTCTTATTGATTTTGAGTGGGGTTCTCTGAACCTCCTGGATTTTGATGCTTGTTCCCTTTGCCATATTGGGGAAATTCTCTCCAATAATTCTCTCCAATATACCTTCTGCTCCCCTCTCTCTTTCTTCTTCTTCTGGAATCCCAATTATTCTAATGTTGTTTCGTCTTATGGTGTCACTTATCTCTCGAATTCTGCCCTCGTGGTCCAGTAGTTGTTTGTCCCTCTTTTGTTCAGCTTCCTTATTCTCTGTCATTTGGTCTTCTATATCGCTAATTCTTTCTTCTGCCTCATTTATCCTAGCAGTGAGAGCCTCCATTTTTGATTGCACCTCATTAATAGCTTTTTTTATTTCAACTTGATTAGATTTTAGTTCTTTTATTTCTCCAGAAAGGGCTTTTATATCTCCCGAGAGGGTTTCTCTAATATCTTCCATGCGTTTTTCGAGCCCAGCTAGAACCTTGAGAATAGTCATTCTGAACTCTAAATCTGACATATTACCAATGTCTGTATTGATTAGGTCCTTAGCCTTTGGTACTGCCTCTTGTTCTTTTTTTTGTGGTGAATTTTTCCGCCTTGTCATTTTGTCCAGATAAGAGTATATGAAGGAGTAAGTAAAATACTAAAAGGGTGGCAACAACCCCAGGAAAATAAGCTTCAGCCAAATCAGAAGAGATCCCAAATCGTGAGTGGGGGGGGAGTGAAGGGGATAAAAAGAGGTTCAGAAAGAAAAAAAAAAAAGAAAAGAAAAAAGAAAAAAGAAACAAATAAAAAAAGAAAACCAATAATGAAAAAAATATAAAAACGGAAAAAAATGTATATATATTAGATAAACTAGTTAAAAAACGTTAAAAAAGAAAAGGGTAAAAGTTTAAAAAAATTTGGCAGAAGAAGAGAAAAAAATTGAAAAAGAAAAAAAAAATTAAATTAACTGCCAGGCTAAAGAATCATGGGGAGAAAGCCATGAGTTCCGTGCTTTGCTTTCTCCTCCTCTGGAATTCCGCTGCTCTCCTTGGTCTTGAAACTGCACTCTTCGTAAGTGAACTTGGTCCTGGCTGAGTTTCTTGTTGATCTTCTGGGGGAGGGGCCTGTTGTAGTGATTCTCAAGTGTCTTTGCCCCAGGCGGAGTTGCACCGCCCTTACCATGGGCCGGGCTGAGTAATCCGCTCGGGTTTGCTTTCGGGAGCTTTTGTTCCCCGAGCGCTTTCCGTAGAGTCCGGAGGATGGGAATGAAGATGGTGGCCTCCCAGTCTCCGGCCCAGAGGAGCCGAGAGCCCGGGGCCCCACTCCTCAGTGCGCCCTCAGGGAACAGCGTCCAATTACTCCCGTCTGCCTGGCCTCCGGCCGCGCTCCGAGCTGACCGAGCCTGCGACCGGTTCAAGGTAACCCCGAGCTGAGAGTCACTCCTCGGCTCCGTCTCTGTAGCTGGCTTCCCCGTTCTAATACCTGCAAGCTCTGCGACACTCAGACACCCCGATCCTTCTGTGACCCTGCGGGACCTGAGGCCACACTGGCCCCACGTGGGCTTCACCCCGGTTAAGCCTCTGGAGCGATGTCCCTCAGCGGAACAGACTTTTAAAAGTCCTGATTTTGTGCTCCGTGGGTCTGCCGCTTGCCGGGAGCCGGCCCCTCCCCCCGCGGTCTATCTTCCCGTCGCTTTGGATTCACTTCTCCGCCAGTCCTACCTTTCAGAAAGTGGTTTATTTTCTGTTTCTAGAATTGCTGTTCTTCTCTTCGATCTCCCATTGGATTTGTAGGTGTTTGCAATCTTTAGATAAGCTATCTAGCTGATCTCCCGCAACCTGAAGTAGTCTCAGCTGCTACTTCTCCTCCATCTTGACTCCTCCCTCACCTCCCCTAAACTTTTATTTAAATTCTAGTTAGTTAACATTTAGTGTGATATTGGTTTCAGGAGTAAAATTTAGTGATTCATCACTTGCATATAACAATCACCATAACAAGTGCCTCCTTAATATCAATCACCCACTTGGCCCATTCTGTACCCACCTATTTCCACAACCGTCAGTTTCTTCTCTATTGTTAAAAGTCTCATGGTTGGCTTCCCTCTCTGTTTTTTCTTCCTGTATATTTATATTTTGCTTCCTAAATTCCACATATGAATGAAATTGTATGATATCTGTCTTTCTTTGACTGGCCTATATCTCTTAGGACTCCATCCACATCATTCTATTCATTATTGAAAATGGAGACTTTGAACAAAATCTCCTACTCTTGTTGAATTGTCTGTTTCTTTATTCTATTCTGCAAATTTTGCTTCATCTATTTTCAGGTTTTGTTATTGCAATTTGCAATATTTGCACATATAGTTATTATTGTCTTCTTGACAGATTGCCACTTTGTCAGATAAAATATCTTTGTCTGTAGCAACAGGTTTTGTTTAAAAGTCTATTTTGTCTTATGTTGGTTTGTATTGTCTTATGCTGGCCAGTTCTATTTTGATTATTGCTTGCATTCTTTTTCCATCTTTTTATTTTCAGTATGTTAGGCTTTTGTTAATCTAAAGTGTATCTCTTGTAAACAAAGTAGAGTTAGATTATGTTTCATGTTTCTTCTACCAAACTCTCTCTTTTGCTTGGGGAATATGTCATTCATTTACATTAATGTAATTACAAATATGGTAAAGTTTATTTCCGTCATTTTGCTATTTTGTTTTCTATGAGTTTTATGGTTTTTTGCCTATACTCTTCCATTACTACTTTCTTTTATATTAATATATATTTTTCTACAATACCATTTTAAACAACAAAAAAAGTGATGAGTAGATATGCTTGCCTTATTACCGAAATTAGAGGGAAATGTATAAGTTTTTACCATTTTAGTATGATGTGAGTTGTGTTCACATATAAACCTTACTGTGATGACATTTGTTCCCTCTAAACCCGCTTTGTTGAGAGGCTTTATTATGAAAAGATGTTGCATTTTTCAAATGCCATTCTGCATATATTAACATGACCCTATGGTTTTTCTTCTTCCTCTTGTTAGTATAATGTATCACATTGACTTGTGAATACGGAACTACTGTCACATAAATCTGCTTCATTGTGGTGAATGAACCCTGAAGAGGATATAGTTAATATAGTTTTGAGTTCTGCTTGCTAATATTTTTTGAGGATTTTTGTATAATGTTTATTAAAAGTATTAGTCTTTAGTCGTTTCTCTGTACTAATTTTCATGGTTTTGATGTTAGCATAAAGGTAGCCTCATTGAAGGAATTTGAAAGTTTTCCTTCATATTCTGTTTTTAATAGTTATAAAAGAATAGGTATTAAGTCGTGCTTAAATATTCAGTAGAATTCACCTGAAAATCCATTTGGTCTTGTACTTTTAGCTCTTGGAAGTTACAAAAACAATGTTGTTACCAGCAAACTTTGTGTTTGATTTTTTTTTAACTTCTTCTTGATTCAATCTTTTGAGATTTAATATTTCTGGAAATTTATGTTTTGCTTTAGTTTGGGTAATTTGTTTACATACAATTTTTCATGTAGTATCATAATCCTTTGTATTTCCATGGTGTTTGTTATTTCCCCCGTTTCCTTTCTGGTTTTATTTATTTGGGCTCTCTCTCTCTCTTTGTTCTCTTGATGAGTCTGACTCAGAATCTATTCAAAGCACCAATTGTCGATTTCATTCATCTGTTTCCCCTTTTGGAGTCTATTACATTTATGTTTACTCTAATCTTTATTATTTCCTTCTACTATCTTTGGGCTATGTTTATTCCTGTTTTTCTATTACCTTTAGATGTAAAATTTAATTGTTTATTTGAGATTTTTCTTGTTTCTTGATTGTTCTGTTTTGCTATAAACTTCCCACTTGGACTCTTCTTGCTATGTCCCAAATATTTTGCACTGATATGTTTTCATTTCCTTTTGCTTCCCTATATTTTAAAATCTTCTCTTCATTTTTAAATTGACCTATTGGTTGTTTAGGAGCAGAATGCTTTGTCTCCATTTTTCTTTCTTTTTTTTTCAGTTTTCTTCTCACAATTAACTTCTAGTTTCATATCATTTTAGTTAGAAAATATGTTTGATATGATTTCAATCTTCTTAAATTTATTAATGCTTACTTTATGGCTAAACATGTGACCTATCATGGACATTTTTCCATATTCACTTGAAAATAATGTGTGTTCTATTTGGAGGTTGAATGTTCTTAGGTACTTTAAGGCATGGTTTCTTTATTTTCTGTCTGTATGATCTATCCATTGATATAAGTTTGGTGTTAAAGTTCTCCACTATTATTATATTACTGTCAATCTCTGCTTTATGTCAATAAATATTTGCTTTCTGTAGGTATGTGTTTCTATGTTAGGTTCATAGATATTTACAATTGTCATAACTTTATAAATTGATCCTGTTATCATTATGTAATGCTCTCTTTGGAACTTTCTATAGTATGTATGTATGTATGTACGTATGTATGTATTTATTTATTTGCTATAGTCTTTGTTTAGTTTTTTATTGTTATGTAAGTCACCATAAAATACACTATTAGTTTTTCATGTAGTGTTCCAAGATTCATTGTTTATGTATAATACCTAGTTCTCCATTCAGTGAGTGTCCTCCCTAATGTCCCAACACCTGGGTCACCCATATCCCAACCTCCAACCCCTCTAAAACATTCAGTTTGTATCTTGGAGTTCACAGTCTCTCATAGTTCATCTCCAACTCTGATTTCCACCTCCTTCAATTTCTTCCTTCATTCTCCTAATGTCCTCCATGTTCTTCCTTATTTGCCAAAAGTAAGTGAAACTAAATGATAATGGACTTTCTCTGCTTGACACAGTTCACTCAGCACAATCTTCCCCAGTCCCATCCATGTTGATGCAAAAGTTGGGTATTCATCCTTTCTCATGGCTGACTAATATCCCATTGTATATACACACCACATCTTTATCCATTCATCTGTTGAAGGGCATCTTGGTTCTTACCAAAGTTTGTCTATTGTGGACATTGCGGCTATGAACATTGGGGTACATATGGCCCTTCTTTTCACTACATCTGTATCATTGGGGTAAATATCCAGTAGTGCAATTGCCAGCTTGTATTGTAGCTCGATTTTTAATTTTTTGAGGAATCTCCACACTGTTTTCCAAAGTGGTTGCACCAGCTTCCATTAGCACCAAAAGTGTAAGAGGGTTCCCCTAGCTCCACATCCTCTCCAACATTTGTTGTTTCCTGCCTTATTAATCTTTACCATTATAACTGGTGTAAGGTGGTATCTCAATGTTGTTGTTTTTTAAAATTTCTTTTCAGCATAACAGTATTCATTGTTTTTGCACAACACCCAGTGCTCCATGCAATCCATGCCCTCTCTAATACCCACCACCTGGTTCCTCCAACCTCCCACCCCCCGCCCCTTCAAAACCCTCAGATTGTTTTTCAGAGTCCATAGTCTCTCATGGTTCACCTCCCCTTCCAATTTCCCTCAACTCCCTTCACCTCTCCATCTCCCCTTGTCCTCCATGCTATTTATTATGCTTCATAAATAATTGAAACCATATGATAATTATCAATGTTGTTTTGATTTGAATTTCCCTGACGGCTAATGAGAATGAACATTTTTTCATGTGTCTACTAGCCATTTGTATGTCTTCATTGGAGAAGTGTCTGTTCATGTCTTCTGCCCATTTTTTGACTTGATTATCAGTTTTTTGGGGTGTTGAGTTTGAGAAGTTCTTTAGAAATCTTGGATATCAGCCCTTTGTCTGTAGTGTAATTTGTGGATATCTTCTCCCATTCCGTGGGTTGTCTCTTTGTTTTGTTGATGGTTTCCTTTGCTGTGTAGAAGTTATTTATCTTGACAAAGTCCCAGAAGTTCATTTTTGCTTTCGTTTCCCTTGCATTTGGAGACGTGTCTTGAAATAAGTTGCTGTGCCCAGTGTCAAAGAGGTTATTGCCTATATTCTCCTCTAGGATTTTGAAGGATCCCTATCTCACATTGAGGTCTTTCATCCACATTGTGCTTATCTTTGTTTATGGTGTAAGAGAATGGTCGAGTTTCCTTCTTCTGTATGTAGCTGTGTAATTTTCCCAGCATCATTTATTGAAGAGATTATCTTTTCCACTGGATATTTTTTCCTGCTTTGTCCAAGATTATTTGACCATAGAGTTGAGGGTCCGTGTCTGGGCTCTCTGCTCTGTTCCATTGGTCTATGTGTCTGTTTCTGTGCCAGTACCACACTATCATGGTGATCACAGCATTGTACTAAAGCTTGAAATCATGCAACATGATGTCTTTAGCTTTGTTTTTCTTTTTCAGCATTTCCTTGGCAATTTGGGGTCTTTTCTGGTTCCATACAAATTGTAGGACTGTTTGTACTGGCACTTTCAAAAATACCAGTGGTATTTTGAGTGGGATGATGTTGAAAGTGTAGATTTGTGATCTAAAAGGGAAGACTGTCAGCTTTCCCCCATTGACAATGATATTTACTGTAGGTTTTTTATAGATAGATCTTATGAAGTTGAGCAATGTTCCCTCTATCCTTACTTTGAAGCATTTTAATCAGGAATGGATGTTATATTTTGTCAAATGCCTTTTCTGCATCAATTGAGAGGACCATGGGGTTCCTATCTCTTCACTTATTGATTCATTCTATCACATTGATTGATTTGTGAGTGTTGAATCAGCCTTGCATCCCAGGGATAAATCCTACCTGGTCATGGTGGATAATCTTTTTAATGTACTGTTGGATGCTACTAGCTAGGATCTTGTTGAGAATCTTGGCATCCATATTCATCAGGAGTATTGGTCTGAAATTCTCCTTTTTGATGGGGTCTTAGCCTGTTTGGGGGATCAACATAATGCTGATTTCATAGAAAACGTCTGGAAGTTTCCCTTATGTTTCTATTTATTAAAACAGCATCAGAAGAATAGGTATTATCTCTTGTTTGAGTGCATGGCTGAATTCCCCAGGGAATCTGTCAGGTCCTGGACTCTTGTTTCTTGGGAAGTTTTTGATCACTGCTTCAATCTTGTTACTAGATTTTGGTCTATTCAGGTTGTCAATTTCTTCCTGTTTCAGTCTTGGAAGTTCACAGGTTTCCAGGAATGCCTCTTCCCCCCCCCCCCCGGGCTTCTTAACTTATTGGCATGTAACTGTTGATAATAATTTCTGATAATTGTTTCCATTTCCTTAGTCTTAGTCATGATCTCTCCCTTTTATTTCATACTTTTAATAATTTGGGTCCTCTTTCTTTTCTATTGGATTAGTTTGGCCCGTGTTTTTGTTGTTGTTGTTGTTGTTCTGTTTTAAATCTTATTGATCCATTCAAAGAACGAGCTTCTCATTTCATTGACACGTTCTACTATTTCTCTAGTTTATAACTCATTGATCTCTGCTCTAAACTTGATTATCTCACTTCTTGTCCATGGGGTTGGCTTATCATGTTATTGATTTTCCAGTTCTTTTCAGTGTAAAGAGAACTAGCATATTTGGGATTTTTCAATTTTTTTTTTTTTTTGAGTGAGGCTTGGATGGCTATGTATTTCCTCCTTAGGACCACCTTTGCCATATCCCATAGGTTTTGGACCGATGTGTCTTCATTCTCACTAGTTTCCATAAATTGTTTAAGCTCTTTGATTTCCTGGTTAATCCAGACATTCTTAAGCAGGGCGGTCTTTAGCTTCCAAATGTTTGAATTCCTTCCAAACTTTTTCTGTGGTTGAGTTCCAGTTTCAAAGCCTTGTGGTCTGAGAATATGCAGACAATAATCTGAGTCTTTTCATATAGGTTGTGCCTTGATTTGTGTCCCAGTATGTGCTCTATTCTGGAGAAGATTCCATATGTGCTTGAGGAGAATGAGTATTCTGTTATTTTAGGATGTAATGTTCTATATATATCTATGAGGTTCATCTGGTCCAAAGGGTAATTCAAAGCTCTTGTTTCTTTATTGATTTTCTGTTTGGATGATCTGCCTATTACTGAGAGTGGCATATTAACATCCCCTACAATTAATGTATTCATATCAGTGACTCTTTATTTTGATTAACAGTTGGCTTGTGTGGTTGGCTGTGCCCATACTGGGGACAGAGATATTTACAATTGTTAGATCTTCTTGTTGGATAGACCCTTTAAGAATGCTGTAGTGTCCTTCTGTATCTCTGACTGCAGTCTTTGATTTAAAATGTAATTTGTCTGATATGAGAATCACTACCAGCTTACTTTTGCAGTCCATTGGCATGAAAGATGGTTCTCCATCCTCTTCACTTTCAATCTGGATGTATCCTTAGGTTCAAAATGATTCTCTTGTAGACAGCATAAAAATGGGTCCTGTCTTTTTATGCAATCTGCTACTCTGTGCCATTTTATGGGACCATTTAGGCCGTTCATTCTGAGAGTGATTATTGAAAGATATATGTTTCTTGTCATTGTGTTGCCCGTGAGGACCTTGTTTCTATAGTTTATCTCTGTAAATTTCTGATCCATATCACTCTTGGGATCTTTCTTCTTTTATAGGAATCCCCCCCCCTCTTTAATTTTTCTTGTAGTACCAGCTTGGTGGTCACATATTCTCTTAATCTTTGCCATTCTTGGAAGCTCTTTATCTCTCCATCCATTCTGAATGTCAGCCTTGCTGAATAAAGTATTATTCCTGCATTATCTTCTAATTTTGTGCCCTGTATATATCTTCTCAGCCCTTTCTGGCTTGCCAGTTTTCTGGTAGGACTTGCCAGGCGTGACTTATTCTGATATTCCTCCCTCTGTACATAAGAAATCGCTTACTGCTAACTTCCCTTAAGACAATTTCTCTCAATTTACTATTCCTGAATTTCACAATCACATGTCTGGAGGTCTTTCTACCCTCATTGATCTTGGAGGGGGGAGTCCTCTCTGCTATAGGATATGAATACTTGTTTTATTCCCTAGATTAGGGAAGTTCTCGTCTAGGATTTGCTCAACTATATCTTCTAGTCCTCTTTCTCTCCACCCCTTCAGTGTTCCCAATAATTCTGACATTGGAATGTTTTATGGCACTATTTATTTCTCTAACTCTGTTTTCATGGCTTCTAAGCTGTTTGTTTCATGCCTCCTTCTGATCCTTCTTTTATATCAGTTTGTCTTCTAGATCATTAATTTGATCTTCTGCCTCATTAACCCTAGCTGTTAGAGTATTTAGATTAGATTATGTTTAATTTCATTGATAGCATTTTTAAGTTCTGCCAGATCATCTCTCACTTCTGCCCTTAGAGAATCTATGTTGTCACTAATGGTTTTATCCAACCTAGCTATTTTCTGCATAAGAGTTACCCTGAATTCTATTTCTGACATCATGGTTATGCCCATATCCATTAGTTCTGTGGCAGAGGGCACAGTCTCTGAATTTTTCCTCTGTTGGGGGTTCCTCCTCCTAGTCATTCTGGCAAGGGGTAGTTGTGTGGATATATAGGTGAATATATAACCACGATCCAGACAAGTCATACCCTGGCAAGTTTTGGAGCTATCGGAAGGCACCCTCAAATGAAAGAAAAAAGAAACAGCCAAAATGAGCCCCAAGTGTAAGATTTATAAAGTAGAAAAACAAGAGCGAACAAACAAAAAACCCAACAAAAGAAAAGGAAAAAAAGAGAAAAACCCATCTAAAATGAACCCCAAGAATAAGATTTATACAGTACCAACAACAAAGAGAGAGAGAGAAAGAGAGAGGGAGAGAAAGAAGGATTGACAAAAGAAAAGGAAACCTAATACACAGGAGGGAGTAAGAGGAGATGGTTATAATCCCTCAATGTGGGTGAGGAAGGGTATTTCATTTCTTCCTGGGTGTGTCTTGTTATCTTTGTTAAAGGACTCAACTTTCCAGCAATACAGGGAAATTAGAACTGGAATATATGGAGACAGTATTGAATAGTGTAAAAAAGGACTACATTGAATCTTATATCTATATATTTTAAAAAAAGGAAAATAAGTATATGTATGAAAAAGGTTCAAGTTAAAAAATTTACTCTGGAATATATTGTATTATGCATCTAGTTGAAATAGTAAATAGGGAAAAATAAAAGAACAAGAATTATGAAAATGAATTTAAAAAAAGAGAAACATGTTTTTTCTAAGAAATATACAGACTGTAAGGCAATACTGGGAGCACAGTATATTGTTTTTCCCTGGTATTGGTGTTTTCCAGTTGTATAGGGACCCTGTTGTTGTCATCCTCTTGTTTTTTTCTGGCTCATTTTTTCTGGGGGAGGGTCCTGCTGCATGGTTTTTCAGTCAGTACTGCTTGGGTGGAGTTGCTCTGCCCACTATCAAGGGGCTGGGCTCAATGGAAACCGGGTTTTGAGGCTTTTGTTCTCTGGAGGTTTTTGTCCTCTGGTGGCGGGTCAGAGCAAAGTAAACTGTCTGCACCCAGACCTCTGCTCAGAGAGAAGCCACAGTCTTCTCCCCTCTGAATAGTCCAGAACACATAGACTGCCCTTCTCTACAATCTCTGTGGAGCACTGCAGCCTCCTACAGGTGGTGCACACCCCTAGCCATCGTCTCAGTTGTTACCTGAGACCCATGTTTGTCTCTGTACCCCTGCACCACCAAAACCATGAGCGATTCTGGTCCAAGAGAGCCTGGTTCCAGCTGCTGTCATTCCTGGGACCACTGACTCAAGTCCATGACAGCCACTCTCAGTGCCAGCAGCAGTGGAGGCAGCAGAGGTGGCTGTGGTAGCTGCAAAAGCTGTCAGCTCCGGGGGCCACCAACTGGAGCATGCACTGTGCCCGCTCAGATGTGGGTGGGCACTGGCTGTGGGCACATGTCAGCTGTGGCTGTCCTGGGACTGTGGGCTTGGGTCCACGGCTGCAGCTGCCCAGTCCCACCAATTGTTCTGTTTGAGTGCGTTATCAGTCTCCTCCCATCTTGCAGCCACCACTCTCTAAGCTATTTCTGGTCCCTAAGTACAGGGCACTTTCACATTGGGGTATTACTTTCTAATGATTTACTTCTGGTGGCTCCCTCCTCCTTCTATATACTGTCTGATATCTGTCCACACACTCTCAATTCATCTGTCTTCCTCTGCCTTCATAGAGATCCAGAAGTGTGTAATCTTACATCTCTGGCTGATTTCATGGGTGTTCAGAGTGTGCTAGTAGGTATCTAGCTCAATTCAGGGACCAGTTGAAATAGTCTCTTACTCCTCTGTCATCTTGCCTCTCCTCCCTCTTTTTTATTTCTTTATTTACTTTTAGTAGAGGGAGAGGGAGACAGAGCAAGAGAGGTACAGTGGGAGAAGAGAGAGGGAATATCAAGCAGGTTTCATGTCTATCATGGAGTCCAATGTGGGTTTTGTTTCCACAACCCTGAGATCATGATTTGATCCAAAATAAAGACCCAGACATTTATCTAATGGAGCCACCCAGGCACCACTAAAATTCGTTTTATTTTACTTATTGTTTTTCTATTTAGAAGGCAAATGTATTTATTTTTTATTAAAATAAATTAGCAAACATAAGTATATCATTCATTTTTGATGTAGTGTTCATTAGTTGCATATTATTCATTAGTTGCATATAACACCCAGTGCTCATCACTTCACGTGTCCTCCTTAATGACCATCACCCAGACTGCATTCCTCCACCTACCTCACTTTCCACAACTGTCAGTTTATTTCCCAAAATCAAGAGTCTCTTGTGGTTTGTCTCCCTCTCTGATTTCTTCCCATTCAGTTTTCCCTCCATTCTACTATGATCCTCTGCACTATTTATTACATTCCACATATAAGTGAAACCATTTGATAATTGTATTCCTCTGATTGACTTATTTCACTTAGCATAATACTCTCCATGTTGTTGTAAATGGCAGGTATTCATCCTTTCAGATAGCTGAGTAATATTCCATTGTGTATATGAACCATATCTTCTTTATCCATTCATCCACTGAAGAACATCTTGGCTCCTTCCAAAGTTTGGCTATTGTGGACATTGCTGCTATGAACAGTCAGGCGCAGGTGGCCCTTCTTTTCACTTCATCTGTATCTTGGTGGTAAATATCCTGTAGTGAAATTACTGGGTCATAGGGTCACTCTAGTTTTAACTTCTTGAGAAACTTTCATAACGTTTTCCAGACTGGCTATACCAGCTTACATCCCCACCAACAGTGTAAAAGAGTTCCCCCTTTTCCACATCCTCGCCAACATTTGTTGTTCCCTGTCTTGTAAATTTCCATCAATCTAACTGGTGTAAGGTGATATCTCACTATATTTTTTATTTGTATTTTTTTATGCCAAGTGGCATGGAACATTTTTTCATGTTTCTGTTGGCAATTTTTATGTCTTCTTTGGAGAAGTGTCTGCTCATGTCTTCTGCCCATTTATTGTTTTTTTTTTTTTTTTTTAGGTGTTGAGTTTGAGAAGTTCTTTATAGATCTTGGAAATGTTTTATGATTGTTTTGATGGTGAAGTTAAGATGGTAGAGAATTAAGGGGAACTAGGGCTTTCCTTGTCCCTCAGCACAGCTGTATTGATGTCAGATCACTTGGAACACTCAGGAAATCCATCTGACAATTGGAAGATGGATTTCCTTGGTTGGAGGGAGACAATGTGACAGGTCCAAGGTGCATGGAAGTGAATTGGGGGAGAGAAAATTGCCTTGTTGTGTTTGTAGTGGGGAAACAATTTCTAAAGGGAGAGAAAAAGAAGAGAGGGAGAGTGTTGGGAGAGTGTGGCATTGGGCTTTCACAAAGAAAAAATTTCTCAGACAACAGACTGGTGAGCTGTGGGAACGTTATGGCACAGGGTTTTTGCAAACAGTAAGTGCAGCTCAATCACTGAGGTCTTGAAACTTTGTGACTTTCACTGGAATAAAGCTGTAGCATGCACATCTGGACAAAAGGATGGCTCTGGACTGGGAAGGCATACAACATGGTGTTAGAATCTCTGGGATCTTACTGTGAGAAATCATTCCCCTTCTTAGGATACATTTGGAAGTGAGTATATTGCTCCTCCAAGGTCACAAGACCCTACAGGCAACAGCAAATGGACTTTCATTGGCAAATTCTAAAGTGTGCCCAGGGGGTGGATAACCTGGTAAACTCTCTTCATGTTGCCAAAGCATAGAGTCCAGACACTGCTCAGCAGGAGACTGGGATTTTTAAAATATTTTTTGGGGGAATGGGCACTATCCAGAGGGAAATAATTCTCTAATGTGGAGGAGAAATAAAATCCAAGCAATGCTGGCTCATTTAAGATCTGGAGTTCTGAATATCACATGCACACCAAACACAAAATGCAGGAAATTTGGAGTTTTGAATCCGAGCCTCATCAGAAATAAAGGCAGGAGAGCTAGGAACCAGGCACCCTGATGGTACTTGCTTTTCTGTGAGAGCTGCTTGAACCACAGGTGGATGTGAGTTTCCCTGTCAGGTATGAGAGAATGGAGTTTTGCCAATTTACCCCACTACCAACATGGTCAGACATCAGAGAGCAAACCAGTGGCCCCCAGTAGAAGTGGAGTCTTGTGCTGGGAAGTGCTTTTTATACTGGGCCAGGACTAACTCTGTGTTAGTTTAGTGGGCCTCTCCCCCAGAAGGGCAACACAGGAAACACACCTCATGCACCAAAGCTACTGAACATACAGTGGTTTAAAAGTTCCCCTTCAGTTCTAGTGAAAATACTACCAGGACATATATCTTCCCTTTCTCTCTCTCTCTCTCTCTCTCTCTTTTGTCTTTTTTATTCCTTTGGAATCAGGCTTATAGTTTATTCTGTGTTTGCTTGTCGTTTTCATTTCCTTTTCTTCTTCTTTGGGATCAGACTATTTTTTCATAATTTATTTATTTATTTTATTTTTTTCCTTTTCTTTAGAATCAAGCTTGCAGTTTATTTATTTATTTATTTATTTTCATTTCCTTTTCTCCTTTTTTGGGGATCAAGTTTCTTTTTTTCCCCTCTACTTTTTTCCTTTCATTTTGTTTGGAATAAGTCTTATACCTTTACTTTTTTTTTTTAATTGTCTGTGGTCTTTGTTGGTTTATATGTTTTATTTTGGTTTTTGGTCCCTGTTCCTTTTCTCTTTTTTAGATCCGGTTTCTCTCTCTCTCTCTCTCTCTATCTCTCTCACATTTCTTTCTTTCTTCCTTTCTTTCTTTTCTCAGGATTTTTTCAATAAACAACTCTAAGCACACCTAGATAAAGTTCAAAACACTCTCCACTGCAAGCAAGGAGGAATTCCACAGAGGACAGACTAGTGGGAAAGATCAGTCAAAACACAACATAGTGTACAGCAGAGAAAATTCCTGAAGTGCCAGACCCAGGACATTGTATGTCCTCCTTGATGTAGTATTATTCTGAGGCACAGGAAACATAATAAACTTTCATAACACACAAAATATAGAAACTTAGCAAAAATCACAAGACAGAAAAACTATCCCCAAAAGAAAGGTCAGAAAGATTCCACAGGGACTTGCTAAAAGCAGATAAAAGCAATATATCTGAAGAATAATTCAGATCAATAGTCATAAAACTACTAGCTAGACTTGAAAAAAACACAGAAGACACCAGGGAAAGACTTGCTGAAGAGATAAAAGAGGTAACCAATAGTCAGGCTGAATTAAAAAGTGCTATAACAGAGATGCGAAATGACTGAATATAATCACAATGAAGATGGAAGAATCAGGGGACAGGATAGGTGATATAGAATATAAAATTATGGAAAATAATCAAGCTGAAAAGAAGAAGGAAAGAAAAGTATTAGTTCACGAAGTTACACTATTTCAGTGATTCCATATAGTGCAATAATATCCATATCAAGGGATCCTAGAAGAAGAGTGGAGAAAAGAGGGTAAAAGGTTTATTTGAACAAATCATAGCTGAGAAATTCCCTACTTTGGGGAAGAAAACAGACATTCAAGTCCAAAAGGCACAGAGAACGCCCTGCAAAATGAAGAAAAACATGTCAACACCATGACACATTATAGTGAAACTTACCAAATACAAAGAGAAATAGGGAATTCTGAAAGCAGCTCAGGAGATAAAGTCCTTAAGCTACAAAGGTAGATCATAAACTGGATACAGACCTGTTGACAGAGATGGGGCTGACCAGAAAGGACTAACGTGGTATATTCCATGTACTAAATTTGGAAACTATTCAGGGGCAAGATGGCAGAGGAGTAGGAGACCCCATTTCAACTGGACCCCTGAATTTAGCTGGATATCTAATAAACCATTCTGAATACCCACAAAATCAGCCTGATATGTAAGAATATATACATCTGGATTTCTACAAACAGAAAACCGCTACCTGTCAGGAGGTAGGAAGAGTGTAGTTGTGAATCTGCAGGCAGATATTGGAAGATAAACAGAAGAAAGAGGGAGCAACCATAAGCTGTCTCCTGGATAGTGAAACAACACTGGATTACAAAAACATCCTGTGCTTGGAACAGGGAAAAGCACACAGAGCAGTAGCTGTCAGGAAAGGGCTTTAAAGCAGCTCTCAAACAGGATCCAGGATCTACGGTGGCCCATGTGTGAACTTGGGACCAGTCACAGTTTTAGAAGCACAAAGGGAAGAGACAAGCCCATGCCCCTAGGTCAGACACTGAGAGGGTCAACTGTGGATGCACAATTCAGGAGCTGGCAGATTTCAGTGGTGAATACAGAAACAGAGACAGTGTGTCCTGGAGGGTTAAGTGAAGAGCACACTGCAATTTCTCTGCTCTGGGACAGATGTCTGGGTGTTTTTGCTCTGACCCTTGTAAGAGGCATGGAAGCAGCCGGAGAACAAAAGCTCAAACAACTGGTTTCCACAGAGCCAGCACACCCAACAGGGGACAGGGCGACTCTGCCCAAACAGGTCGATGGAGATACAGTGTGGAAAGTTCCTCTCCCAAGAGACAGGCTGGAAGAACATGAGGCTGATAACCCTAGGGTCCCCATAAAACTTTAAAACCCCAGAACAAGGGGAAAATAGTATATTAAGCTTCAGGTGTTGCTTCACAGTTTGTGTATTTTTCAGATACAGCTCTCTTTTAATTTTTATTTTTCTCTTATCCTTCTTCTCCATTTTCTCTTTTTACCTTTTTCACATTTCCACGAGATATTCAATATGAAAACTTATATTTCATAGTAGCTTTTTAACTTATACTTTTTCATGTTTTTTATATATAGATACATGCTTTAGTGTAGTCCTTTTTTCCCTATTCAATATTACCTTTATATGTGTGTGTGTGTGTGTGTGTGTGTGTGTGTACACACACACACACACACACACACACACACGTTTTACTTTCCATGTAATTTTGGAAATTAGTGCCCTCTAACAGAACAAAATACAACCAGGAAGAGCTGAAACACCCTACTTTGTCCACACTAAGGGATTATTAGCCCTCTTTCCCCTCACCCCCTTTCTTAATTTTTATTTTTTTTTAATTTATAAATTTTATTATTGTGTTTCATTTTGGCTTTGTTTTTTTGGTGGTGGTTTCTGACCACTCGGAATTTTCCTAGGGTGTATCTTGCTTGGGTCATGGTTGATATTTTGTACTTTGCACATTCCCTCAACAATCCTGTAATAGAATGACTAGGAGGAGGAACTCCCAATGGAGAAAAGAACCAGAGACAATGCCTCCGCCACAGACCTAATGGATATGGATATAAGCAAGATGTCAGAGATAGACTTCAGAAGAGCAATTGTGAAGTCAATAGCTAGGCTTGAGAAAACCATTAGCAATTATAGAGACTCTCTAAGGGCAGAAAAGGGATGGAATCAGGTCGACATTAACAATGCTATAAATGAGATGCAGTCTAAACTGGATATTCAAACAGCTAAGGTAAATGAAGGAGAAGAAAGAACTAGTGATTTAGAAGATAAGCTTATAGAAAGGAAAGAATTCAAGGAGGATAGGGATAAACAACTAGAAGCCCATGAGAACAGACTTAGAGAGATAAATGACTCCATGTAAAATTCCAAAGTCAGAATTATTTGGATTCCAGAGGGGGTGGGGAGGGAGAGAGAAAGAGAGAGAGAGGACTGGAAGATATATTTGAGCAAATCAGAGATGAAAACTTCCCTAATTTGGGGAAGGAAATAAGCATTCTTGTTCAAGAAACAGAGAGGACCCCTCTGAATATCAGTAAAAATAGATTAACATCCTGGAATATAATAGCACATTTGCAAATCTTGAAGCCAAGGAATCTATCAAGAGAACAGCTAGGGGGAAGAGTTTTTTTCTTTCTTTTTTTTTTTTTAATTTTGTTATGTTAGTCACCATACAATATTTCATTAGTTTTTGAAGTGGTGTTCCATGATTCATTGGTTGTTGTATAACACCTACGATTTGCATCTACATGGATGGAACTGGAGGGGATTATGCTAAGTGAAATAAGTCAAACTGAGAAAGACAATTATCATATGGTTTCACCTATATGTGGAGCATAAGGAATAGCATGGAGGACATTAGGAGAAGGAAAGGTAGAATGAAGGGTGTAAATCAGAGGGGGAGACAAACCATGAGAGACTATGGGTTACAGAAAATAAACTGAAGGGTTCAAGAGGGGAAGAGGGTAGGGAGATGGTTTAGCCGGGTGGTGTGTATTAAGGATAGAATGTATTACAATAAGCACTGGGTGTTATACACAAACAATGAATCAGGGAAAGAGATTTAAAATTATATATTTAATTATTTTTATTAACATATAATGTATTATTTGCCCCAGGGGTATAGGTCTGTGGCTCATCAGGCTTACACATTTCACAGAACTCACCATAGCACATACCCTCTCCAATGTCCATAACCCAACCACACTCTCCCTACCCCCACCCCCAGCAACACTCAGTTTGTTTTGTGAGATTAAAAGTCTCTTATGCTTTGTCTCCCTCCCGATTCCATCTTGTTTCATTTTTTCCCCTTCCCTTCCCCCAACCTCCCCACTCTGCCTCTCAAATCCCTCAAATCAGATAGATCATATGATAATTATCTTTCTCTGATTGACTTAATTCACTCAACATAATACCCTATAGTTCCCTCCACATCATTGCAAATGGCAAGATTTCATTTCTTTTGATGGCTATATAGTACTCCACTGTATGTGTGTATATATATATATATATACACATATATATACACACACATATATATACATATATATATGTGTATATGTGTATATATATATATATATATACACCCCATCTTCTTTATCCATTCATCTGTTGATGGACATCTAGGTACTTTCCATAATTTAGCTATTGTGGACATTGCTGCTATAAACATTTGGGTGCACATGTCCCTTCAGATCAACTACATTAGTATTTTTAGGGTAAATACACAATAGTGTTATTGCTGGGTCATAGGATAGTACTATTCTAAATTTTTTGAGGAAACTCCATACTGTTCTCCAGAATGACTGAAGCAGCTTGCATTCCCACCAACAGTGTAGGAGGGTTCCATTTCTCCACATACTCACCAACATCTGTCATTTCCTGACCTGTGAATTTTAGCCATTCTGACTGGTGTGAGTTGGTATCTCATTGTGGTTTTGATTTGTATTTCCCTGATGCCGAGTGATGTGGAGCACTTTTTCATGTGTCTGTTGGCCATCTGGATGTCTTCATTGCAGAAATATCTGTTCATGTCTTCTGCCCATTTCTTGATTGGATTATTTGTTCTTTGGGTATTGAGATTGATAAGTTCATTATAGATTTTGAATACTAGCCGTTTATCTGATATGTTGTTTGCAAATATCTTCTCCCATTCTGCCAGATGTCTTCTGGTTTTGCTGTTTCCTTTGATGCGCAAAAGCTTTTGATCTTGATGAAGTCCCAATAGTTCATTTTTTCCCTTGCTTCTCTTGCCTTTGGAGATGTTTCTAGGAAGAAGTTGCTGTGGCTAAAGTCGAAGAGGTTGCTGCCTGTGTTCTCCTCAAGGATTTTGATGGATTCCTGTCTCACATGGAGGTCTTTTATCCATTTTGAGTCTATTTTTGTGTATGGTGTAAGGAAATGGTTCAGTTTCATTTTTCTGCATGTGGCTGTCCAATTTTCCCAACACCATTTGTTGAAGAGACTATCTTTTTTTCCATGGGACATTCTTTCCTGCTCTGTTGAAGGTTAGTTGACCATAGAGTTGAGGGTCTATTTCTGGGCTCCCTATTCTGTTCCACTGACCTATGTGTTTGTTTTTGTGCCAGTACCATACTGTTTTGATGATGACAGCTTTGTAATAGAGCTTGAAGTCTGGAATTGTGATGCCACCAACTTTGGCTTTCTTATTCAACATTCCTCTGGATATTTGGGGTATTCTCTGGGGCCATATATATTTTAGGATTATTTGTTCCATTTCTTTGAAAAAAATGATGGTATGTTGATAGGGAATGAATTAAATGTCTAGAGTGCTTTAGGTAGCATAAACATTTTCACAATATTTGTTCTTCTAATCCATGGGCATGGAACATTTTTCCATTTCTTTGTGTCTTCCTCAATTTCTTTCAGGAATACTTTATAGTTTTATTTGCCTCTTTGGTTAGGTTTATTCCTAGGTATCTTATGGTTTTGGTTGCAATTGTAAATGGTATTGACTCCTTAACTTCTCTATGGAAATGCAACTGATTTCTGTGCATTGATTTTATATCCTGACACCTTACTGAATTCCTGTATGAGTTCTAACAGTTTTGGAGTGGAGTCTTAGAATCATAACATCTGCAAAGGGTGAAAGTTTGATTCTTCTTTGCTGATTCAGGTGACTTTTATTTCTTTTTGTTGTCTCATTGCTGAGGCTAGGACTTCTAGTACTATGCTGAATAGCCATGGTGATAGTGGACATTCCTGCCATGGCCTGACCTTAATGGAAATGCTCTGTTTTTCCCCATTGAGAATGTTATTTTCTGCGGGTTTTTCATAGATGGCTTTGATGATATGGAGGTATGTACCCTCTATCCCTACACTTTGAAGAGTTTTGATCATGAAAGAATGCTGTACTTTGTCAAATGCTTTTTCAGCATCTACTGAGAGTATCATATGGTTCTTGTTCTTTCTTTTATTAATCTATTCCATCACATTCTTTGATGTGTGGTGTTGAACTGACCTTGCAACCAGGAATAAATCCCACTTGGTCGTGGTGAATAACCCATTTAATGTACTGTTGGATCCTATTGGCTAGTATTTTGGTGAGAATTTTCATATCTGTGTTCATCAAGGATATTGGTCTGTCATTTTCCTTTTTGATGGGGTCTTTTTCTTTTTCTCAGATCAAGGTCATGCTGACCTCATAAAATGAGTTTGGAAATTTTGAAGATATGGTCCATAAGTACAACGGAATATTATGCCTCCATCAGAAAGGATGAATACCCAACTTTTGTATCAACATGGACGGGACTGGAGGAGATTATGCTGAGTGAAATAAATCAAGCAGAGAGAGTCAATTATCATATGGTTTCCATTTCTATTATTTGGAACAGTTTCAGGATACTAGGTATTAATTCTTTAAATGTTTGGTAGAATTCCCCTGGAAAGATCTCTGGCCCTGTGTTCTTGTTTGTTGGGAGATTTTAGATGACTGCTTCAATCTCCTTACTGGTTGTGGGTCTGTTAAGGTTTTCTATTTCTTCATGGTTCAGTTATGGTAGTTTATATGTCTCTAGGCATGCATCCATTTCTTCCAGATTGTCGAATTTTCTGGTGTATAGTTGCTCATAATATGTTCTTATAAATGTTTGTATTTCTTTGGTGTTGGTTTTGATATCTCCTCTTTCATTCACAATTTAATTAATTTGGGTCCTTTCTCTTTTCTTTTGGATAATTCTGGTCAGAGCCTTACAATCTTATTAATTCTTTCAATGAACCAGCTCCTAGTTTCATTGATGTATTTTACTGTTCTTTTGGTTTCTGTTTCATTGATTTATGCTCTCATCTTTATTATTTTTATTCTCCTGCTGGGTATCTGCTTTATTTGTTATTCTTTCTCCAGCTTCTTTAGGTGTGGGGTTAGGTTTTGTGCTTGAGACCTTTCTTATTTCTTCAGAAAGACTTGTAATGGTATATACTTTCTTCTCAGGAACTTCTTTGTTGTGTCTAAAGATTTTGAATGGTTGTGTTTTCATTTTCATTTGTTTACATGATTTTTAAAATTCTTCTTTAACTCTCTGGTTGACCCTTTCATTTTAGTTTCCATGTATTTGAGTTCTTTCCAACTTTCCTCTTATGATTGAGCTCCAGCTTCAGAGCATTGTGGTCTGAAAATATGCAAGAATGATCCTAATCTTTTTGTACCAGTTGAGACCTGACTTGTGACCCAGAATGTAATCTATTCTGGAGAATGTTCCATGTTCAACTAGAGAAGAATGTGTATTCTCTTGCTTTGGGATAGAATATTCTGAATATATCTTGATGTCTATCTGGTCCTGTATGTCATTTAAAACCTTTATTTCCTTGTTGATCTTTTGCTTAGATGATCTGTCCATTTCAATGAGGGGGGTGTTAAAGTCTGCTACTACTATTGTATTATTGTCAATGTGTTTCTTTGATTTTGTTGTTAATTGGTTTATATAATTGGTTGCTCTCATGTGAAGGTCATAGATATTTAAAATTGTTAGATCTTCTTATTGGATAGATGTTTTAAGTATGATATAGTGTCTTTACTCATCTCTTATTATAGTCTTTGGCTTAAAATCTAATTGATCTGATATAAGGATTGCCACCCAGCCTTCTTTTGATGTCCATTAGCATGGTAAATTTTTTTCCACCCCCTCGCTTCAAATCTGGAGGAGTCTTTGGTTCTGAAATGAGTTTCATGTAGACAGTGTATTGGTGAGTCTTTATTTTTTATTCATTCTGATATCCTGTGTCTTTCGATTGGGGCATTTAGCCCATTTACACTCAGGGTAACTATTGAAAAATATGAATTTAGTGCATTTTATTGCCTGTCAGGTGACTGTTACTGTATATTGTCTCTGTTCCTTTCGTGGTCTACTACTTTTAGACTCTCTCTTTGGTTAGAGGACCCCTTTCAATATTTCCTGTAGGGCTGGTTTAGTGTTTGCAAATTCTTTCAGTTTCTGTTCATCCTGGAAGCTTTTTATTTGTCCTATTTTCAATGACAGCCTAGCTGGATATAGTATTCTTAGCTGCATATTTTTCTCTTTCAGTGTCCTGAATATATCATTCCAGTTCCTTCTGACCTGAAAGGTCTTTGTGGATAAGTCTGCTGCCAATCTAATATTTCTACCATTGTATGTTATGGACTTTGTGTCCTGAGCTGCTTTCAGGATTTTCTCTTTGCCACTTTGTCTTGTAAGTTTTACTATTAGATGATGGGGTGAGGACCTATTTTTATTGATTTGGGGGGCGGTTCTCTGTGCCTCCTGGATTTTGCTGCTTGTTCCTTTTGACATATTAGGGAACTTCTCTACTATAATCTGCTCCAATATACCTTCTGTCCCCCTCCCTCTTTCTTCTTCTTCTGGGATCCCATTTACTCTAATATTGTTTCATCTTATGGTATCACTTCTCTCTCAAATTCTCCCCTCTTGGTCCGGTAGTTGTTTGTCTTTCTTTTTCTCAGCTTCTTTATTCTCCATCATTTGGTCTCTATATTACTAATTCTATCTTCTGCCTCATTTATCATAGCAGTAAGAGCCTCCATATTTTATTGTACCTCATTAACAGCTTTTTAAAAAAATTCAACTTGGTTAGATTTTAGCTATTTTATTTCTCCAGAAAGGGATTTTATTTCTCCAGAGAGGGATTCTCTAGTATCTTCCATGCCTTTTTTGAGCCCAGCTAGCACCTTGATAATCATCATTCTGAACTCAATTTCTGACATATTACCAATACCTGTATTGATTAGGTCCCTAGCTGTCAGTACTGCCCCTTTTTCTTTTTTTGTGGTGAGTTTTTCCTCCTTGTCATTTTATCCAGATAAGAGTATATGAACGAGAGGATAAAATACTAAAAAGGTTGCAAAGAACCCCCAAAAATATGCACTAACAAAATCAGAAGATACTGAAACTGGGGGGAGAAGAAAGGGGAAAAAGAAGTAAATATATTATATATAATATAATTATATTATAATTATGTATATTATTTTGGGTGTATTCTAGTCCCTTCAAAGAAACTACCTCCCAAAATTTTAAAGAAAGAAAAACTTACAAATATGCAAAAATTAAGGTAAACATGAGAAGGGATCGAATATGACTGGAAAGACTAAAATTTAAAAAAAAAAAGATTCTAAGAAAGGAATTTATAAGATGGTTAGAAAAAACAAAACAAAAAAAAAGGAGAGAATGTGATCAGGCTGGAGACTAGAACAATCCCATATGCTAGATTTAGGTTATATTTTGATCTATTAGAAGAAATTGATTCCCAAAATTTTAAAGAAAAAAAAATCCTATATGTATAAAAATGCTAAATACAATGAAGTGATAAAATATGACTAAGCAATGAAAACTTATTTTTTTAAGTTATCATTGGGGTGCCTGAGTGGCTCAGTGGGTTAAAACCTCTGCCTTCGGCTCCAGTCATGAACCCAGGGTCCTGGGATCAAGCCCCACATTGGGCTCTCTGCTCTGCAGGGAGCCTGCTTCCTCCTCTCTCTGCCTGCTTCTCTGCCTACTTGTGATCTGTCAAATAAATAAATAAAATCTTTTTTAAAAAGTTATTGGTAAGATTAAATAGTTAAAAACATTAAAAGAGGAAAGGGGTAAAGTTAAAAAAAGTAGAATAAGAAGAAAAACAAATTTAAAAAATTTAACTTTGCAAGACTAAAGGATCATGGGAAAAAAAAACATGTATTCTATGCATTGCTTTCCCTTAGCTCTGGAGTTCCACAGTTCTCGTTGATCAGTGATATTGGTCTTGGTTGGATGTTCTTGATGATCTTCTTGGGGAGGGGACTGTTGCAGTGATTGCTAAATGTCTTTGCCCAAGGCAGAATTGTACCACCCTTCTCAGGGGCCAGGCTAAGTAATCTGCTCAGGTTCACTCTCAGTAGCTTTTGTTCTTTGAATGTTTTATGTAGAGCTATGGAGGATGCAAATGCAAGTGGCAGCTTCCCAATCTCCTGCTCAGAGGAGCCAAGAGCTTGGGTCCCCACTCCTCAGTGCACCCTCAGAGAGAATCAGTCAATCCCTCCTGTCTCCCCCGTCTCCAGCCTCTCTCCATGCTCATGTGGCAGACTGAGTGTTTCTATCTCTGGCACAAATCCCGTTTGGAGTCTCCAAACCCAGCAGATTCCTGCCACTCACTCCCACACCACTCTTCTTGGAAGGGGTAGGAGGGGGTCTCTCCATATCTGCCAGTTGTGGGGTCCCTGCTTGAAGAGCAGTGGCCTGATTGTGCTTTGGATCATGGTATAAGGTCACTCCAAGCTGAGAGCTCATTCTTCATCTCCACCTCTGTAGACAGCTTCCCTGTTCTGATATCTGGCAGCTTTGCCACACTCAGACATCCCCTGTCTTTCTGTGACCCTGGGGGTCCTGAGACCACATTGTCCCCACGGGGACTCCACCCTTGGTTATCCTCTGGAGCGATGTCCCTCAGTGGAGGAGACTTCTAAAATTCTGATTTTGTGCTCTGTTGCTCCACCACTTGTCTGAAGCCAGCCCCCCCCACCCCGCGTTCTATCTTCCCATCACTTCAGATTCACTTCTCCATATGTTCTACCTTTCAGAAAGTGGTTGATTTTCTGTTTCTAGAGTTGCTGCTCTTCTTCCCTTCTATCTTGTGTTGAGTTTGTAGGTGTTCGGAATGGTTTGATAACTATCTGACTGAGCTCCCGGGGCCTAATGATATTCAGTCAGCTACTTCTCTGCCATCTTGCTTCCTCTCCCAGGGAGACAGATTTCTTACATATGGAGGGAGGAATATCAGAATAATGTCAGACCAGTCACAGAGACCTGGCAAGCAAGAAAGGGCTGGAAAGACATAATCGGAGTACTAAATGAGAAGAACATGTCGTCAAGAATATTTTATCCACAAAGGCTGTCATTCTGAATGAACAGAGAGAAAAAGAGCTTCCAGGATGGGCAGGAACGTAAAGAATAGGTGACCACCAAGACAGCCCTGCAAGGAATATTAAGGGGGATTCCATAAAAGAAGAAAGACCCCAAGAGTAATGTAGACTAGAAATATACAGAGACAGTTTATAGAATCAGGGACAGTACAGACAATATGATGGCACTAAATACATTTTTCAGTACTTACTGTCAATGTGAACAGCCAAACCCTCCCATGAAAGAGCACAGGGTTGCAGATTGGATACAAAGACAGGACTCATCCAAATCCTTTCTACAAGAGATTCATTTTGAAGCTAAAGACACCTCCAGATTAAAAGTGAAGGAATGGAGAACAATTTGTCATGACAACAGACCCCTAAAAGAAAGATGGGGTAGCAATTCTCATTTCAGACAAATAAGATTTGAAACTAAAGGCTGTAGTAAGAAATGTAGAGGGACACTATATGATATCTAAACAGTCTATCCAAAATGAAAATCTAACAATTGTAATTGTTTATATGCCCAATATGGGAGCCACCAACTACATAAGTCTGATGTTAAAAAAAAGTAGTCATATTGATATTAATCCATTAATAGGAGGGGACCTTAACACTCCACTCCTAACAATGGACAGATCATCTAAGAAGATTAATAAAGAAACAAGAGCTTTTTTTTATTTTATTTTATTTTTTATAAACATATATATTTTTTCCCCCAGGGGTACAGGTCTGTGAATCTCCAGGTTTACACACTTCACAGCACTCACCATAGCACATACCCTACCCAATGTCCATAACCCCCCCAACCCCCCTCCCCCCAGCAACCCTGTTTGTTTTGTGAGATTAAGAGTCACTTATGGTTGTCTCCCTCTCAATCCCAACTTGTTTCATTTACTCTTCTCCTACCCCATTAACCCCCCATGTTGCATCTCCTCTCCCTCAAATCAGGGAGATCATATGATAGTTGTCTTTCTCTGATTGACTTATTTCGCTAAGCATGATACCCTCTAGTTCCATCCACGTTGTCACAAATGACAAGATTTCATTTCTTTTGATGGCTGCATAGTATTCCATTGTATATATATACCACATCTTCTTTATCCATTCGTCTGTTGATGGGCATCTAGGTTCTTTCCATAGTTTGGCTATTGTAGACATTGCTGCTATAAACATTCGGGTTCACGTGCCCCTTCAGATCACTACATTTGTATCTTTAGGGTAAATACCCAGCAGTGCAATTGCTGGGTCATAGGGTAGTTCTATTTTCAACATTTTGAGGAACCTCCATGCTGTTTTCCAGAGTGGTTGCACCAGCTTGCATTCCCACCAACAGTGTAGGAGGGTTCCCCTTTCTCCGCATCCTCGCCAGCATCTGTCATTTCCGGACTTGTTAATTTTAGCCATTCTGACTGGTGTGAGGTGGTATCTCATTGTGGTTTTGATTTGTATTTCCCTGAGATGGACCTCATAGATATATGTAGATCATTCCACCCTAAAACAACAGAATACTCATTCTTCTTGAGTACACACAGAACTCTCTGCAGAATAGACCACGTACTGGGTCACAAATCAAGTCTCAACCCATACCAAAAGATCGAGATTATTCCCTGCATATTATCAAACAACAATGCTTTGAAATTGGATCATAATCACAAGAAGTATTTGGAAAGAACTGAAACACTTGGACTTTAAAGAACATCCTGATAAAGAAAGAGTGGTTCAACCATGAAATTAAAGAAGAACTTAAGCAATTCATGGAAACTAATGAAAATGAAAATATATTAGTCCACAACCTATTAATACTAGAAAGTGAGTCCTAAGGGGGAAATACATATCCATCAAAGCCTTTCTCAAAAAAGTAGAAAAATCACAAATACACAAGTTAAACTTACACATATAGGAGCTTCAGAAAGGAAGTGTAAAGAAAATGTTGAAAAAGAAAAACAAAGCTGAGGGCACCATGTTGATTGATTCCAAGCTTTAGTAAAAAGCTGTGATCACCAAGACAGCATGCTACTGCCCAAGAAGAGACACAGACCAATGGAACAGAATAGAGAGCCCAGATATGGACCTTCACCTCTGTGGTCAAATAATCTTCAACAGGCAGGAAAAAATATTCACTGGAAAAAAGACAGTCTCTTCAATAAATGATGCTGGGAAAATTGGACAGCTATGTACAGAAGAAGGAAACTCGACCATTCTCTTTCACTGTACAGAAAGATAGACTCGAAATGGATGAAAGACTTCAATGTGAGATAGGGATCCATCAAAATCCTAAAGGAGAACATAGGCAGTAACCTCTTTGACATTGGACACAGTGACTTCTTTCAAGACATGTATCCAAAGGCAAGGGAAACAAAAGCAAAAATGAACTTTTTAGACTTCATCAAGATCAAAAGCTTCTACACAGCAAAGGAAACCATCCACAAAACAAAGAGGCAACCCATGGAATGGAGAAGATATTTGCAAGTGACACTCACAATGAAATTCACAAATGAAATTTGCAAATACACTACAGAAAAAGGGTTGCTATTCAAGATCTGTAAAGAACTTCTCAAACTCAATACCCAAAAAAACTGATAATCAAGTCAAAGTATAAAAAAAGAGTCAGAAGACATGAACAGACACTTTTCCAAAGAAGACATGCAAATGGCTAACAGCCATATGAAAAAATATTCATCCTCATTAGCCATCAGGAAAATTCAGATCAAAACCATGTTGAGACACCAACTTATACCAGTTAGAATAGCAAAATATAGCAAGCCAAAAAACAAATGTTGAAGAGGATGTGGGGAAAGAACCCTCTTACACTTTTGGTGGGTGGGAATGCAAGTTGGTGCAGCCACTTTGGGAACCAGTGTGGGGATTCCTCAAAAAAATTAAAAATAGAGAAACCCTATGACCTGGCAATTTCACTACTGGGTATTTACCCCAAAGATACAGTGTAGTGAAAAGAAGGGCCATATGTACCCCACTGTCCATAGCAGCAATGTCCATGATAGCCAAACTGTGGAAAGAGCTGAGATGCCCTTCAACAGATGAATGGATAAAGATGTGTTATTAAGGAGGGCATGCATTGCATGGTGCACTGGGTGTGGTGCATAAATAATGAATCTTGGAATGTTGAAAAAAAGTAAGTAAAATTAAAAAAAAAAGATGTGGTCTATATATACATTGGAATATTACTCAGCCCTCAGAAAGGATGAATACCCAACTTTTGCATTGGCATGGATGGGACTGGAGGAGATTCTGCTGAGTGAAATAAGTCAAGCTGAGAATGTCCATTATCACATGGTTTCACTTACTTGTGAACATAAGCAATAACATGGAGGACATTAGGAGAAGGAAGGGAAAATTGAAGAGGGTATAAGTTGGAGGGGAAGATGAACCATGAGAAAATGTGGACTCCAGGGAAAAAACTAAGGGTTTTAGAGGGCAGGAAGTTGGGGAGATGGGTGAGCCTGGTGGTGGGTATTAAGGAGGGCACACATTGCATGGAGCACTTAGAGTTATATGTAAACAATGATTCCTGGAACACTACATCAAAAACTAATGATGTATTGATTGGTTATTAACTTAACACAATAAAAAATAAAAAAAAATAAATTGAAGAAGATAAAAGAAATGGAAAAATATTACTTGCTAATGGATTGGAACAAGAAATAAAACTAAAATGTCCATACTACCTAAAGCACTCTACAAATTAAGTGCAATCTCAATCAAAATAACACCAGTATTTTTCACAGAGGTAGAACAAATAATTTTGAAATTTGTATGGAAATAGAAAAGGCCCCACATAGCCAAAGTAATGTTGATAAAGAAAAACAAAGCTGGAGGCATTGCTCTTTGAGACATCAAGATGTATCACAGAGCTGTAATCATTAAGACTGGCACAAAAACAAACACATGGAGCAATGTAACAGAATAGAGAACCAAGAAATGGACCCTCAACTCTGGTCAACTGATCTTTCAAAAAAAAGGAACGAATATTCAGTGTGGGAAAAAGCAGTCTCCTTTGAAAATGGTGCTATGTAAACTGGACAGACACGTGCATAAGAATGAATATGGACCACTTTCTTACACCATACACAAAAATACATTCAAAATGGGTTAAAGACCTAAATGTGAAACAGGAGTCCATCAAAATTCTCAAGAAGAATACAGGCAGCAACCTCTTTGACCTTCGCCACAGCAATATTAGGCAGACATGTCTTCAGAGGCATGGGGAAGAAAAGCAAGAATGAACAACTGGGACTTCATCAAGATAAAATTCTTTTGATGAGCTGTAGGTCTACATAAAGGACCTGAGCACCAAAGGGGACTAAGGGGCACGGAGACAAAGATTAGCTCTTCTTCCACTCAAGACGGAGTTCTCTGGGGAGGAAGTTCTGTTCATGGATTGGTGGACTTATGTTGGTTTGACTCACATGAGACATTTGTGTTTTTGTAGGGGAAAATATTCTGATTCTTTGAATTTTCCTTACTAAGTTTATAACTTTATTTTTTTTTCTGGTACATTTTTTAAAAATTTATTTTCAGCATAACAGTATTCATTGTTTTTTGTACCACACCCAGTGCTCCATGCAGTCCGTGCCCTCTCTAATACCCACCACCTGGTTCCCCCAACCTCCCACCCCCCCACCTCTTCAAACCCTTCAGATTGTTTTTCAGAGTCCATAGTCTCTCATTGTTCACCTCCCCTTCCAATTTCCCCCAACTCCCTTCTCCTAACTCCCCATGTCCTCCATGCTATTTGTTATGCTCCACAAATAAGTGAAACCATATGATAATTGACTCTCTCTGCTTGACTTATTTCATTCAGCATAATCTCTTCCAGTCCCGTCCATGTTGCTACAAAAGTTGGGTATTCATCCTTTCTGATGGAGGCATAATATCCATAGTGTATATGGACCACATCTTCCTTATCCATTCGTCTGTTGAAGGGCATATTGGTTCTTTCCACAGTTTGGCAGCCTCTTTGGAGAACAGTGTGGAGATTCCTCAAGAAATTAAAAATAGAGCTTCCCAATGACCCTGCAATTGCACTACTGGGTATTTACCCCAAAGATACAGATGTAGTGAAAAGAACGGCCATCTGTACCCCAATGTTTATAACTTTATTTTTTAAAGTAAAAAAAAAATAAAAATCATTTGCACAACAAAATAAATAATAATCAAAACTAACACATAACGTTTGGCATGGGAGAAGATATTTGCAAATCTCATCTGATAAAGGGCTATTATACATAATCTATAAAGAATGTTCTATGAGGCCAGCATTACCCTGATCCCAAAATCAGACAAAGACCCCATTATAAAGGAACACTAAGGACCAATATCCCTGACGAATATGGATGCCAAAATACTCAAAAAGATCTTAGCCAATAGGATTCAACAGTATATTAAAAGGATTAGTCACTGCTAACAGGTGAGATTTATTCTTGGGAAGAAAAGGTGGTTCTACATTCACAGATGAAACAATGTAATAGATCACATTAATAAAAGAAAACAAGAATCATATGATCCTCTGAATTGATGCAGAGAAATCATTTGACAAAATATGGCATCCTTTCCTGGGATAGAGGGAACATACTTTAATATCATAAAAGTCATCTACAAAAGGCACACAATTAATATCATTCTCAGTGAGGAAAAGATGAGAGCTTCTCACTTAAGGTCAGGAACATGACAGGAGTACCCACTCTTAGCACTATTGTTCAACATAGAACTAGAAGTCCTAGCCTTTACAATCAGACAACAAAAATAAATAAAATGCATTCAAATTGGCAAAGAAGAAGGCAAACTCTCTTTTCACAGAGGACATGATACTTTATGTGGAAGCCCCAAAAAGCTCCATAAAAATTTTTAGAGTTCATATAACAATTCAGCAACATGGCGGGATACAAAATCAATGCACAGAAGTCAGTTGCATTTCTAAACACCAACAATGTGACAGAAAAAAGAGAAATTAAAAAGTCAAACCCATTCACATTTGCCCCCAAACCCTTAGATACCTAGGAATACACGTAACCAAAGTGGTAAAAGGTCTGTACTCTAGAAACCGCAGAGCACTTATGATAAAAATTGAGGAAGAAATAAAGTGATGGAAAAACATTCCAAGCTCATGGCTTGGAAGAACAAACATGAGTGAAATCATATGGTATTTGTCTTTATCTGACAGATTATATCACTTAGTATAATACTATCTAACTCCATCCATGTTGTTCCAAATGGCAAGATTTCATTGTTTCTTATAACTGAGTAATATTCCACTGTATATATATAGCACCTCTTTCTCCAATAATCTGTCCTCAGTTTTGGATTCTTTTCATAAGTTAGCTATTGTTGGCAATGCTGCTGTAAACATTGGTGTACTTCCTTCTTATGACAGCTTTCGCTACATCACAGTTTGGGACTGTAGTCTTTTCACTTATGTTTCCATGTTTTTTTTTAATCTCTTTTTAAATTTCATGATTAACTAATCTACCCTACTAGAATGTTCTTTAACCTCCACGTATTTGAGAGCTTCCTAAATATTTTCTTGTAGTGGACTTCAAGTTTCATAGCATTATTATAAAAATATGCATGTTATGGGACGCCTGGGTGGCTCAGTTGGTTAAGCAGCTGCCTTCAGCTCAGGTCATGATCCCAGCGTCCTGGGATCGAGTCCCGTATCAGGCTCCTTGCTCAGCAGGGAGCCTGCTTCTCCCTCTGCCTCTGCCTGCCATTCTGTCTGCCTGAGCTCGCTCTCTCTCCCTCTCTCTCTGACAAATACATAAAATCTTTTTTAAAAAATATGCATGTTATGACCTCAATCTTTTTGTACTTTTTAATATTTTTTATTAAGTTATGTTAGTCACCCATATGGTACCTCATTAGTTTTTGGTGTAGTGTTCCGTTATTTATTGTTTGCATATAACACCCAGTGCTCCATGCAAAACACACCCTCCTTAATGGCTATCACCAGGCACTTCTTGTACTTTTTGAGGGCTGATTTGTGATAAGCGCATGATCTATTCTGGGGAATATCCCCTGTGAACTCAAAAGAATGTGTATTCTGATTCTTTAGAGTGGAATGTTTTGAATATATCTATTAAGTCCATCCAATACAGTGTGCCACTCAAAGCCATTGTTTACTTGTTGATTTTCTGCTTAGGTAATCTGCCCATTGTGTGACTGGGGTATTAGAGTCCCCTACTACTATTGTATTATTACCAATAAGTTTCCTTATGTTGTATTGTTGATTTATATATTTGGGCTCTCCCAAGTTGAGTATATAAATGTTTATAAATGTTAGACTTCCTGTTAGATAGCCTCCCTGCCCATTATGTTGTCATACCCTTCTTCATCTCTTGGTAGTCTTTGGTTTAAAATTTAGCTGTCTGATGTAAGTATTGTTACTTAAGTGTTCTTTTTGACATCCCCTTGCATGATAAATGGTTCTTCATCACCTTACTTTCAATCAGCCTGTGACTTTAGGTCTAAAATGAGACTACTGTATACAGCATATACATGGACCTTTTTAAAAATCCTTTCTGACAATCAATGTCTTTTGATTGGAGCATTTACTCCATTTACAATAAGAATAATTATTGATATTAATGTATTCAGTGTCATTTCATTACTTTTATTGTCAGTGTTTATGGAGTTTTTCTCTGTTCCTTTATTTATTGATCTATTTTTAAAATTTCTTTTCCATGTTCCAGAATTCATTGTTTATACACCACACCCAATGCTCCATGAAATACATGCCCTCCATAATTCCCACCACGAGGCTCACCCAACCTCCCACCCCCCACACCTCCAAAACCCTCAGATTGTTTTTCAGAGTCCACAGTCTCTCATGGTTCGTGTCCCCCTTCAATTTCCCCCAACTCCCTTCTCCTCTCCATATCCCTATGTCCTCTGTGTTATTCCTTATGCTCCACAAATAAGCGAAACCATATGATAATTGACTCTCTCTGCTTGATTTATTTCACTCTGCATAATCTCTTCCAGTCCCATCCATGTTGCTACAAAAGTTGGGTATTCATCCTTTCCGATGGAGGCATAATTCTCCATGGTATATATGGACCACATCTTCCTTATCCATTCATCTGTTGAAGGGCATCTTGGTTGTTTCCAGTTTGGTGACTGTGGCCATTGCTGCTATACACATTGGGGTACAGATGGCCCTTCTTTTCACTACCTCTGTATCTTTGGGGTAAATACCCAATAGTGCAATTGCAGGGTCGTAGGGTAGCTCTATTTTTAATTTCTTAAGGACTCTCCACACTGTTCTCCAAAGTGGCTGCACCAACTTGCATTCCCACCAACAGTGTAAGAGGGTTCCCCTTTCTCCACATCCTCTCCAACACATGTTTTTTCCTGTCTTGTTAATATTGGCCATTCTAAGCGGTGTAAGGTGGTATCTCAATGTGGTTTTGATTTGAATCTCTCTGATGGCTAAATGATGATGAACATTTTTTCATGTGTCTGTTAGCCATTTGTATGTCTTCATTGGAGAAGTGTCTGTTCATGTCTTCTGCCCAATTTTGACATAATTATTTGTTTTATGTGTGTGGAGTTTGAGGACTTCATTATAGATCTTGAATATCAGCCCTTTGTCTTTACTGTCAATTGCAAATATTCTCTTGTTCTTTATGGTGTAAAGATAGCTGGTGTATTCTGGATTTTTCAATTTTTGGAGGGATGCTTGGATGGCTATGTATTTCCCCCTTAGGACTGCCTTTGCTGTATCTCATAGGATTTGGACCAAAATGTCTTCATTCTCATTTGTTTCCATGAATTGTTTCAGTTCTTCTTTGATCTGGTTGATCCAAGCATTCTTAAGCAAGGTGGTCTTTAGCTTCCAGGTGTTTGAATTCTTTCCAAACTTTTCCTTGTGGTTGAGCTCCAGTTTCAAAGCATTGTGATCTGAGAATATTCAGGGAATAATCTCAATCTTTTGGGATCGGTTGAGCTTTGATTTGTGACCTAGTATGTGGTCTATTCTGGAGAAGGTTCCATGTGCACTTGAGAAGAATGAGTATTCTGTTGTTTTAAGGTGGAAGGTTCCTTATATATCTATGAGGTCCATCTGGTCCAATGTGTCATTCAAAGCTCTTGTGTCTTTATTGGTTTTCTGCTTGCATGATCTATTACTGAGAGTGGCATGTTAAGATCCCCTATGATTAATGTATTCATATCAACATTACTCTTTATCTTGACTAACAGTTGTCTTATGTAGTTGGCTGCTCCCATATTGGGGGGCAAAATATTTACAATTGTTAGATCTTCTTGATGGATAGACCTTTTAAGAATGATGCAGTGTCCTTCTGTATCTCTAACTACAGTCTCTAGTTTAAAATCTAATTTATCTGATATGAGAATCACTATCCCAGCCTTCTTTTGAGGCCTATTGGCATGAAAGATGCTTCTCCATCCCTTTACTTTTAGTCTGGATGTATCTTTAGGTTCAAAATGTGTTTCTTGTAGACAACATATGGATGGGTCCTGTCATTTTATCCAATCAGCAACACTGTGCCATTTTATGGGAGCATTTTGGCCATTCACGTTGAGTGATTATTGTGAGATACGTTTTTATTGACATCGCGTTTCCAGTGAAATCATTGTTTCTATAGATTGTCTCCATAAATTTCTGTTCAATGACACTCTTTTGTTCTTTCCTCTTTTATAGAACCCCCCTTGATACTTATTTCTTGTGCTGCCATCTTGGTGTACACATAGTCTTTTAAAGCTTGCGGTTGTGGAAGCTCTGTATCTCTCCATCCATTTTGAATGTCAGTCTTGCTGGATAAAGTATTCTTGGCTGCATGATTTCATTTAGTGCCCTGGATACATCTTGCCAGACTTTTCTGGCTTGTCAGGTTTCTCTGGGCAGATCTGACATTATTCTGATGGGCCTTCCTCTGTACATAAGGAATCTCTTCCCCCCAGCTGCTTTCAAGAGTTCCTGTCTAAAAATATGATTCATCTATTTCACAGTCAGGTGTCTCGATGTCTTTCTAGATTCTATGATCTTGGGGGGAGACTTTTCTGCCTCTAGGACAAGAACACTGGTTCCATTCCCCAGATTGGGAAAATTTTTATGGAGAATTTGTTGAACTATATCCTCTAGTCTTCTTTTTTTCCCCCTCCCCCTCAGGGAGTCCAATAATTCTGAGGTTGGAATGGTTCATGGCATCATTTATTTCCCTAATTCTGTTTTCATGGCTTCTAAGCTGTTTGTTCCAGGCCTCCTCCTGATCTTTTTCTCTATCAGGTCATCCTCTAGATCACTAATTCTATCATCTGTTTCAGTTACCCTAGCTGCTAGAGAATTTAGATTAGACTGGAAGTCACTAATAGCCTTGTTGACATCTTCCCTGATGGCTTTCACTTCTGCCCTAATTGATTCCATGTTGTCATTAATGGATTTCTCCAACCTAGCCATTTCCTGGTTAATTGTTAGCCTGAATTCCCTTTCTGACATACTGTTTATGTCCAAATCCTATAGCTCTGATGGAGAGGGCACAGTCTCTGAATTTTTCCTCTATTGGGCTTTCCTCCTCCTAGTCATTTTGGTGAGAGATGACTGATGGGATGTATAGCTGAATGTATCAACCATGATCCAGGCAAGGTATACCCTTGAATGCTTCTGAGCAATTGAGAGTCACCACCAAAAAGAGAGAAAAAAAAGAGAGAGAGAGAGAGAGAGAGAGAGAGAGAGAAAGAGAGAGACGGGGGAAAAAAAGGGAAAACAAAAAAAGAAAGAGAAGACCCAGACTGAATGGTGCCCAAAGGTACGATTTAAAAAATAAAAAAAGTATACAAAAAAAAGAGAGAGAGAGAGAGAGACATTCAAACAGACTGACAAAAGTAAATGACAAGAAATAAAAAAAGAACCCAGCCACAATGAACCCCTAGTATAAGACGTATATACTACCAGAACAAAAACGAATACACAGAAACACTGACAGAAGAAAAAGATGGGAGGGTGGTTATAAGTTCTCAGTGTGGGCAAGGAAGGTTATTTTGATTCATCCTGGGTGTATCTTGATATCTTTGTTAAACAACTCAACTTTCCAGAGATAAAGGGGTGATTAAAACAGGTTTATATAAAGGGCTAGTATTGATTGGTGAAAGAGGATTACCTTGAAGCTTATCTCCATATGAATATTAAAAAAATAGAAAAGCAAAAAAATAAAAATAAAATTTAAAAAAAACCACACAGGTATATGTATCCAAAAAATTCAAGTTAAAATGTTATTAGGGAATTTGTTGTACTGAAACTCTCATTGTGATGGTAAATAGGTTATAAAATTATAAAAAAAATTAAAAAGAACAGTGGGAACAAATTAAAAATAAAAGTTGTATCTATGAAGTATACAGGTTTTAGGGCAATACTGGGAGCTTAATATCTTCTTTTCTCCTGATATTGGGGTTTTACAGTTTTATGGGGACCCTGTGGTGGTTGTCCTCTTGTTTTTGTTTTTGTTTTTGTTTTGTTTTGTTTTGGCTGGCATTCTGGGGGAGGGTTTTTCAGGAAGTCTTTTTTTTATTTTTTAAATTTATTTTCAGCGTAACAGTATTCATTGTTTTTGCACCACACCCAGTGCTCCATGCAATCCATGCCCTCTCCAATACCCACCACCTGGTTTCCCCAACCTCCCAACCCCCACCCCTTCAAAACCCTCAGATTGTTTTTCAGAGTCCATAGTCTCTCATGGTTCACCTCCCCTTCCAATTTTCCTCAACTCCCTTCTCTCTAACTCCCCTTGTCCTCCATGCTATTTGTTATGTTCCACAAATAAGTGAAATGATAATGAAGTGAAATGATAATTGACTCTCTCTGCTTGACTTATTTCACTCAGCATAATCTCTTCCAGTCCTGTCCATGTTGCTACAAAAGTTGGGTGTTCATCCTTTCTGATGGAGGCATAATATTCCATAGTGTATATGGACCACATCTTCCTTACCCATTCGTTCGTCCAAGGGCACCTTGGTTCTTTCCACAGTTTGGCGACCACGGCCATTGCTGCTATAAACATTGGGGTAGAGATGGCCCTTCTTTTCACTACCTCTGTATCTTTGGGGTAAATACAAAGTAGTGCAATGGCAGGGTCATAGGGAAGCTCTATTTTTAATTTCTTGAGGAATCTCCACAGTGTTCTCCAAAGTGGCTACACCAACTTGCATTCCCACCAATAGTGTAAGAGGGTTCCCCTTTCTCCACATCCCCTCCAACACATGTTGTTTCCTGTCTTTCAGGCAGTCTTACTAGAGTTGAGTCCTCCTGCCCGCTATGAAGGGGCTGGGCTCTGAGGAAACCGGTTTTTCAGGCTTTTATTCTCTGGAGGTTTTTTTTCCCCCTTCCCTTGGCAGCTTTTGGTGGTTCTTCAGAGGTTTAGATGAAAGCAAACTGCACCCAGTCTCCGTCTGGGAGAGAAGCCTTAGTCTATTCCCCTCTGGGTGGTCCAGAGCACACATACTCTCCTTTGTGAACTCCCATCCACAAATCACATCCCCAGCCACAGTCTCAGGAGTCGCAGGAGCTCCCACTTGTACCCCGGTGCTACTAAAGCAATGAGCAGTATTAGTCCAGAGAGCTGGCTTCCAGTGACTGTCTTTGCCATGGCTCTCTGGGCAGGTCCAGACCACAGGAGAGATCCCAACCAGAGATAGAGTGCTGGAGATTTTCCTGTCACCTGGGGTTGGGAGTGTTCAGACTCTCCCGGTCCTAAAGAGCACTAGCTAGTGCCTGCACGGACCTCTCTCAGGGGAGGGTGAGAAGCGCAACTCACACCCGGGTCGCACAGCATGCAGAAGTACAAAAGGCTGTGGTTCTAGAGAATGCTGGCTGGTGTTCACACTAGACTCTCTCATGCACGCCGCCACATAGATGCTCTCACGTGTGCACAGGCAGCTCAGCGACCAAGGCCTGGATGCTTCCCTGCACTCTGGCAGGGCACTGGCGGTGGCTGTCCTGGGTCTGTGGGCTTAAGCCCGTGCCTCTAACCGCCCAATTCCACCAATTTCCCCTTAAGATCTTTTGCTCTTTTTGAGTGCTTTAAACCAGACTTCAAGTTAATGCTGGTACCCAATCACAGGGCACTCTTGTATTGGAGTATTACTTTCCAATGGGTCTCTTCTGGTAGCTCCCTTTCACTTTTGTTTATCTTCCAATATCAGTCCAATGTTCCCACTCCTCTTTATCTGTCCCTTTAGAGATCCAGAAGTGTATAATACTACATCTCAGGCTGATTTCATGTGTGTTCAGAGTGATCTGGTAGATAATCAGCTCATTCTAAGGGACCAGCTGAAACAGCTTCTCTAATTCTCAGCCTTCTTGCTCCCTTCCTCTCTATTCCCTTCTAGGCTTTGTTGCTTTTTATTTTTCCTTTTCACTCAAAGGGTCCCCTTTAATATTTCTGGCAGAGATTGTTTAATGGTCATGAACTCATTTGGTTTTGTTTGTCTGGAAAACTCTTTACCTCTCCTCTTCTAAATGATAGTCCTGCTGTATAGAGTCTTCTTAGCTCCAGATTTTGTTTCCCTTTCAGGACATTGAATATACCATACTGCTCCTTTCTGACTTGCCATGATTCTGTGGGGGAGGTATCCTGCTGAAGTCATTGGTCTTCTCTTGTAAGTTAAGGACATTTTTTTCCTTTGCTGATATTAAGATTTTTTTCTGTATCACTATATTTTGCAAATTTAATTACAGTATATATTGGTGTTGGCGTCCTTTTGTTGATTTTGGTGGGACTTCTCTGTGCCTCCTGGTTTTGGATGTCTGCTTCCTTTCACAGATTATGGAAGTTTTCAGCAATAATTTTGTCAAATAAAACCTCGGATGCCCCTTCTCTGTCTTCTTTTGGGACTCCTATGATATGTAAGTTATTATAATTCAGGGAATCACTGAGTTCCCTAAACCTACTTGTGTGATTCAAAATTTTTCATCTCTCTTCTGTTCACCTCCATTACTGTCAATAATCCTATCTTCTTTTTTCTTTTTCTTTTATTAGTTTCTGAGGTAGAACTTAGTGACTCATTAGCTGCATATAACACTTAGTGATCATTAGACCAAGTGCCTATTTTAATGCCCATTAACAAATTATCCCTTCTGACACCCACCACCCCTCCATCAACCCTTAATTTATTTCCTAGAGTTCAGCATCTCTTATTGTTTCCCTCCCTCTCAATTTTCATCTTATTTTGCCTTGCCTTGGCTTCCCCTATATCCATATGTTTTGTTTCATTTATTCTCATATGAATGAAATAATATCTTATTTGTCTTTCTCTGACTGATTTATTTCGCTTAGCATGATACCTTCTAGTTCCATCCAATTTGGTGTAGATGGCAAGGTTTCATTCATTTTGATGGAGAATGAATGTATATATATATATATATATATATATATACCACTCCCTCTTTATATATACCCACCACTTATCCTTTATCCATTAATCTGTCTATGGACATCTGGGATCTTTCCATATTTTGGCTATTTGGGATATTAGGATATTGATGCTATAAACATTGGGGTACATATGCTGCTCTGAATCACTATGTTTGTATTCTTTGGATTAATACCTAGTGGTGCAACTGCTGGGTCATAGGTTAGCTCTATTTTTTTTTTTAATTTTTGAGGACTATCCATACTGTTTTCCAGAGTGGCTGCACCAGTTTGCATTATCACCAACAGTGTAAGAGGTTACCTGCATGTCCACATCCTCTCCAAAATCTATTGTTTCCACAGTTGCTAAATTTAGCCATTCTGACCAGTGTTAGGTGGTATCTCATTGTAGGTTTTGTTTTGTTTTCATATTTTATTAATGCGAGTAATGCTGATGTGCACATATATTGAAAGTATTTTACATTTTTGAAAGAACATATAATGTATTGTTGGTTTCAGATGTACAGATATGTGATTCATCAGTCTTAAATAAGATCCAGTGCTCATTCCATCACATGCCACCCTTAATGTTCATCACCCAGTTACTGTATCATTCCATTCCCCTCCCCTCCAGCAACCTGCAATTTGTTTCATACAATTAAGAGTTCCTTATGGTTTCTCTCCCTCTCTGGTTTTGTCTTGTTTTTTTTTATTCCTGTCTTCCCATTTAATCCTCTGTTTTGTTTCTTAAATTTCACATATCAGTGACATAATACAATAATTTTTTTTCTCTGACTGACTTACTTCACTAAGCATACACTCTAGTTCCTTCCACATCATTGCAAATGTAAGATTTCATTTTTTATGGCTGCATAATATCCCATTGTGTGTGTGTGTGTGTGTGTGTACACACACACACCATATCTTCTATATCCATTCATCTGTTGATGGGCATCTGGGATCTTTTCATAGTTTGGCTATTGTCGACATTCCTGCTATAAATATCAAGGTACAGGTGCCCCTTTGGATCACTACGTTTGTATCCTTGGGGTAAATGACCATTAATACCATTACTGGGTCAAAGGGTATCTCTATTTTCAACTTTCTGAGGAACAGCCACACTATTTTCCAGAGTGGCTGTACCAGCTGGCATTCCCATGGTAGTGTAGGAGGGTTCCCCTTTATCTGCATCTTCACCAGCATGTATTGTTTCCTGACTTGTTAATTTTAGCATTTCTGACTATGTGAGGTGGCATCTTATCATGGTTTTAAGTAGTATTTCCCTAATGGTGAGTGATATGGAACATTTTTTTCATGTGTCTGATGGCCATTTGAATATCTTCTTTGAGGAAATGTCTGTTCATGTCATCTACCCATTTCTTTATTGGAATAGTTGTTCTCTGGGTTTTGAGTTCAATGAGTTATATTTAGATTTTAGAGACAAGCCATTTATCTGATGAGACATTTGCAAATATCTTCACCCATTCTGTCAGTTGTCTTTTGGTTTTGTCAACTGTTCCTTCTCTGTGCAAAAGCATTTTATCTTGATGATGTCTTACTAGTTCATTTTGGTCTTTGTTTCCCTTGCCATTGAAGACATGCCTAGCAAGAAGTTGCTACAGCCAAAGTAAAAGTTACTGCCTATGTACTCTTTTAGGATTTTGATGGATTTCTTTCTATCTCACATTTAAGTCTTTCATAAGTTTTGAGTCTATTTTTTTGTGCAGTGTAACAAACTTGTCCAGTTTCATTCTTCTGTATGTGGCTGTTCAATTTTCCCAATACCATTTGTCGAAGAGACTTTTTTTAGATGTTATTTATTTATTTGACAGACAGAGATCACAAGTAGTCAGAGAGGCAGGCAGAGAGAGAGGGAGGAAGCAGGCTCCCCGCTGAGCAGAAAGCCCAATGTGGGGCTTGATCCCAGGACCCTGGGACCATTACCTGAGCCAAAGGCAGAGGCTTTATTTAACCCACTGAGCCACCCATGTGCCCTGAAGAGACTTTTTTCCCATTGGATATTCTTTCCTGCTTTGTTGAAGATTAGTTGACCATAGAGTTCATGGTCCATTTCTGGGTTCTCAATTATGTTTCATTGATCTATGCGTCTCTTTTTGTTCCAGTACCATACTGTGTTGATTTATAGCTTTGTAATAGAGCTTGAAGTCCAGAATTGTGACACCAACAATTTTGGATTCCTTTATCAAGATTCCCTTGGCTACTCGGGGTGTTTTTTTGTTCCATACAACGTTTAGGGTTATTTGTTCCAGCTCTGTGAAAAAAATTAATGGTATTTTGAGAGTGATTGCATTGAATGTGCAAATTGCTCTAGGTAGCAGAGACATTATAACAATATTTTTTCTCCATCCATGAGCAAGGAAAGTTTTTCCATCTCTTTGTGTCTTCCTCAATTTCTTTCATAAGTGTTCTATACTTTTGTGAATACAGATTCTTTGCCTGTTTGGTTAGGTTTTATCCTAGATCTCTTATTGTTTTGGGTGTAATTGTAAATGGGATCAACACCTTTATTTATTTTTTTCTTTCTTCTGTATCATTGTTAATGCATAGAAATACAACTGACTTCCGTGCATTGATTTTATATCCTGCCACATTGCTGAATTGCTGTATGAGTTCTAGTAATTTGGAAGTGGAGTCTTTGGGGTTTTCCATACAAACTATCATGTCACCTGCAAAGAGCAAGACTTTGACTTCTTCTTTGCCAATCTGTATGCCTTTTACTTTTTAAAAAATTTTAAAAGATTTTATTTATTTATTTGACAGAGATCACAAGTAGGCAGAGAGGCAGACAGAGATAGAGGGGGAAGCAAGCACCCCCCTCCCCACTGAGCAGAGAGCCTGATGAGGGGCTTGATCCCAGGACCCTGAGATCATGACCTGAGTCGAAGGCAGAGGCTCAACCCACTGAGCCACCCAGGCGCCCCTGTGTGCCTTTTATTTCTTTTTGTTGTCTGATTGCTGAGGCTAGGACTTCCAGTACTATGTTGAACAATAGCGCTGAGAATGGGCATCCCTGTCATGTTCCTGACCTTAAGGAAAAAACTCTGTTTTTCCTCATTGAGAATGATATTCACTGTGGTAATTTCATAGATGGCTTTTATAATTTTAAGGTATATTTCCTGAATCCCTACACTGTGAAAAGTTTTATTTAAGAAAGGATGTTGTACTTGATCAAATGCTTTTTCTTAATCTATTGATAGGATCATATGTTTCTTTTTCTTTGTTTTATTTATGTAGATGATTTGCATATGTTGAATCATGCTTGCAGCCCAGAAGTAAATCCACTTTGTTGTGCTGAATAATCCTTTTAACATAGTGTTGGATCCTATTGGCAAGTATCTTAGTGATATTTTTTGCATCCATGTTCATCAGGTATATTGGTCTGTAATTCTCCTTTGTGATGGGGTCTTTGTCTGGTTTGAGGAGCAAGGCAATGGTGGCTTTTTAGGAAAAATATAAGTTTTCCTTCCATTTCTGTTTTTTGAAATAGTTTCAGAAGAATAGGTATTATTCTTTAAATGTTTGGTAGAATTTCCCTGGGAAGCCATCCAGACCTGAGCTCTTGTTTGTTGGGAGATTTCTGATTACCGTTTCAATTTCTGTGCTGGTTATGGGACTGCTCGGGTTTTCCCTTTTTTCCTGGTTCAGTTTTGGTAGTTTATACATGTCTAGGAATGTATCCATTTCATCCATATTGTCTGACTTGTTGGCATATAGTTGCCCATAATATGTTCTCATAATTGTTTGTATCTCTTTGGTGTTGATTGTGGTCTCTCCTCCTTAATTCATGATTTTATTTATTCAGTTCCTTGCTCTTTTCTTTTTGATAGGGCTGCCCAAGGATTTATCAATCCTATTAATTCTTGCAGAGAGCCTGCTCCTAGTTTCCTTGATCGGTTCTACTCTTCTTTTGATTTGTATTTCATTGATTTCTGCTCTAATCTTAGTTCTCTTCCCTGGTTGAGTACACGCTTTATTTGATTTTCTTTCTCCAGGTCCTTTAGGTATAAGGTTAGCTTGTGTATTTGAGACAGTCCTTGTTTCTTGAGAAAAACGTGTATTGCTATATACTTCCCACCTAAGACAGCCTTTCTCCATCCCAAAGATTTTTGAATAGTTGTGTTTCATTTTCATTTGTTTCCGTGATTTTTTAAAAATTCTTCTTTAATATCCTGGCTGACTAGAGATAGTAGGATGCTCTTTAACCTCCATGTATTTGAGTTCTTTCGAAAATTCCTGTTCTGAATTAATTCCAGTTTCTAAGCATTGTGGTCCAAAAATATGCATAGAACTCTCCCAATATTTTGTGTGTTGAGACCTAATTTGTGACACAGTATGTGATCTTTTCTGAAAAATATTCCAAGTGCACCAGGGAAAAATGTGTATTCTGTTGCTTTAGGATGGTATGTTCTGAATATATCTGTGAAGTCCATCTGTTCCAGTGTGTTATTCAAATTCCTTATTTCCTTCTTGATCTTCCCTTTAGATGATCTTTCCACTGTATTGAGGGAAGTGATAAAGTCCCTGTATTATTGTATTGTTATCAATGTGTTTCTTTAATTTTGTCATTAATTGACTTATATAATAGTCTGTTACCTGTTAGAAGCATAAATATTTACAACTGTTAGATCTTCCTGTTAGATAGATGTTTTAATTATGATATAATGACCTTCCATATCTCTTACTATAGTCTTTGGTTTAAAATCGAATTTGTCTGATATAAGGATTGCCACCTCAGCTTTCTTTGGTGCTCATTAGTATGATAAATAATTTTCCACCCCCTCACTTTAAATCTGGAGGTATCTTTTGGGTCTAATATGAATCTCTCTCATGCACACACTCTATTTTTTTATCCAACTTATGTAAAATTAGGTTTACATTATACTCTAGTCTATTAAGAGTGTAGTAGAATTATGTCTAGAAAAACAAAGTATGTACCTTAATTAAAAAAATATTTTACTTATTGCTAAAAAAGGCTAACAATCATCTGAGCTTTCAGTGAGTTGTAATCTTTTTGCTGTGGAAGGTCTTGCCTCAATTTTGATGGCTGCTGACTGACCAAGATGGTGGTCTCTAAAGTCTGGGATTGTTGTGGCAATTTCTTAAAATAAAACAACAATGAATTTTGCCACAAGAATAGGTTTTTCCTTCTACAAAGGATTTCTCTTGAGCAAGTGAAGTTTTTGACAGCATTTTATTCACAGTAGAATTTCTTTCAAAATTGGAGTCAATGAATCTCTTGCAGAAAGTATATTGATGGGTCATTTTTTTGTTATCCAGCCTGATAACTTGTGTCTTTTAATTGGGGTATTTAGTCCATTTAAATTCAGAGTAACTGTTGAAAATTATGAATTTAGTGTCATTGTATTACCTGTAAAGTGATTGTTACTGTATAATGTCTCTGTTCCTTTCTGGCCTATGTTACTTCTGGACTCCCTCTTGGCTTAGAGGCGTTCTTTTGATATTTCCTGTAGGGTTGGTTTGGTGATCTAGCTTATGTTTGTCCTGGAAACTTTAAAAAATAAACATATAATGTATTATTAGCCCCAGGGGTACAGATCTGTGAATCGCTAGTTTTACACACTTCACAGCACTCACCATAGCACATACCGTCCCCAATGTCCATAACCCCACCACCCTCTCCGACCGCCCTCACCCCAGCAACCCTCAGTTTGTTTTGTGAGATTAAGAATCTCTTATGGTTTGTCTCCCTCCCAATCCCATCTTGTTTCATTTATTCTTTTCCTACCCCCTTAACCACCCATGTTGCCTCTCCACTTCCTCATATCAGGGAGATCATATGATAGTTGTCTTTCTCTGATTGACTTATTTCGCTAAGCATAATACCATCTAGTTCCATCCACGTCATCACAAATGGCAAGATTTCATTTATTTTGATGGCTGCATAGTATACCACATCTTCTTCCATTCATCTGTTGATGTACATCTAGGTTCTTTCCATAGTTTGACTATTGTGGACATTGCTGCTATAAATGTTTGGGTGCACGTGCTCCTTCAGATCACTATGTTTGTATCTTTAGGGTAAATGCCCAGTAGTGTGATTGCTGGATCATAGGGTAGCTCTATTTTCAACTTTTTGAGGAACCTCCATGTTGTTTTCCAGAGTGGTTGCACCAGCTTGCATTCCATCCAACAGTGTAGGAGGGTTCCCCTTTCTCCACATCCTCGCCAGCATCTGTCATTTCCTGACTTGTTAATTTTACCCATCCTGACTGGTGTGAGGTGGTATTTCATTGTGGTTTTGATTTGTATTTCCCTGATGCCGAGTGATGTGGATCATTTTTTCATGTGTCTGTTGGCCATCTGGATGTCGTCTTTGCAGAAATGTCTGTTCATGTCCTCTGCCCATTCCTTGATTGGATTATTTGTTCTTTGGGTGTTGAGTTTGCTAAGCTCTTTAGACATTTTGAATACTAGCCTTTTATCTGGTATGTCATTTGAAAATATCTTCTCCCATTGTTTCAGTTGTCTTTTGGTTTTGTTAACTGTTCTGCCACTTGCCAGGAGCCGGCCCCTCCCCCGGCAGTCTATGTTCCCATTGCTTTGGATTCACTTCTCTGCTGGTCCTACCTTTCAGAAAGTGGTCGATTTTCTGTTTCTAGAATTGTTGCTCTTCTTCTCTTGGATCTCCTGTTGGATTTGCAGGTGTTCACAATGGTTTGATAAGCTATCTAGCTGATCTCCTGCTACCTGATGTCGTCTCAGCCTGCTACTTCTCAACCATCTTGACTCCTCCTGTCCTGGAAATTTTTTATCAATCCTTCTGTTTTGAATGATATCCTAGTTTGATAAAGTATTCTTGGTTGCATATTTTTTCTCATTTAACACCCTGAATATATCATGCCCATCCTAAGGCCTGTCAGGTTTCTGTAGCTAAGTCTGCTGCCAATCTAATGTTTCTACCCTTGTAGGCTACAGATATCATGTCCTGAGTTGCTTTAAGGATTATCTCTTTGTCTCTGAGATTTGTTAAGTTTTACTATTATATGTCAGGATGTTGACCTATTTTTATTTGTAGAAGTCTGTTCCGGTGACAGACACTGCTCTGGTAGCTAAGCAGGGGAAGAATCCTAGCTAGGACAGTGTAGTCTCAGGATCCTTATGGTTACAGGAAGACCAGGGATGCCTAAGTACAACAGAGATTGCAGGCATTAGAGTCGGGAAGGTGGCTGCAAATAGTGAGCCTGGAAGCAGGCTTTCAGCTCAGGGTTGCCATAAACCACAAACCACAGCACAGTTAGGAGACTCCTGTCAGAGCAGAGTCCCAACAAGTAGCAGAACCAGCAAGACCCTATTTCCACCCCCAGAAAGAGCAGTAGGGAGGGCACAACAAGAGTCTTCAGGGTTTGGAGACTACAACTGGGGTCATATGTCTGAGATAGAAATGCTCAGTTGCAGGCTGGTTGAGCACAGAACATGGCTGGAGGCCAGTGAAACAGGAGTGACTGACTATTTTTCTCTGAGGGTCTGATGAGGAGTAGGGCTCTGAGTTTTCAGCTCCAGGACCAGAGATTGGGATTCCTCTAAAGCTGGATGGAAACCCCTTAGGGAACAAAAACCACCTAAAGTAAACCAGAGCTGATTACTTAGCCTGGCCCTGGCAAAGACACTTGAGACTCCATGCAACAAGTCTATCCCCTAGAAGATCAGGAAGAACATCCAGCCAAGACCAAGTTTAACAATCAATGAGAACTGCATATATCCAGTGCTAGGGGAATACAGCACATAGAATTCACAGCTTTCTCCCCATGATTCCATGGTCTTTCTACTTCCTTTTTTTCCCTTTTTTAAAACTGATTTCTTATTTCATCAACTCCTTTTAAAATCTTTTTTAAATTTTAATTTTTACAGTTGCATTCTATTCCTTTATTTTATTTCACCTTATTTTTTGGATATAGTTTTTCTTTTTCATAAAAGATTTTTTTCTTTCCTTACAATTATGGGATGCAGTTTATTCTAACAGATGAAAATACACTTAATATCTAGTGTATGGTTCTTTCTTATTCACTTGTCTGTTCATATTCTCTTTTATTTAGTTGTTGTTGTTATTTTTTTCCTTTTCTTCTTTCTTTCTTTCTTTCTTTTTTTTTTTGGTTTTATTTTGTTTTGTTAAAAATTAAGCCTCCTCTGTCTTCAGCTCAGGTCATGATCCCAGGGTTCTGGGATCAAGCCCTGCATTGGGCTCTCTGCTTGGCAGATAGTCCTGCTTTTCCCCCCCTGCACCTGCATCTCTGCCTATTCATGATCTCTGTCAAATAAATAAATAAAATCTTTTTATTGATGCAGAAAAAGCATTTGACAAAATCCAGCATCCATTCCTGATTAAAACACTTCAAAGGATAGAGGGAACATTCCTGAACTTCATAAATTGGCAATGAAGAAGTCAAACTCTCTCTCTCTTCACAGATGACATGATACTTTATATGGAAAACCCAAAAGACTCCACCCCCAAACTACTAGAACTCATACAGCAATTCAGTAACGTGGCAGGATACAAAGTCAATGGACAAAAATCAGTGGCTTTCTTATACACTAACAATGAAAATACAGAAAGGAAAATTAGAGAATCGATTCCATTTACTATAGCACCAAGAACCATAAGATACCTGGGAATAAACCTAACCAAAGAAGTAAAGGATCTGTACTAGAGGAACTACAGAACACTCATGAAGGAAATTGAAGAAGACACAAAAAGATGGAAGACCATTCCATGCTCTTGGATCGGAAGAATAAACATTGTTAAAATGTCTATACTGCCTAGAGCAATCGATACTTTTAATGTCATTCCGATCAAAATTCCACCCAGTATTTTTCAAAGAGCTGGAGCAAATCATCCTAAAATTTGTATGTAATCAGAAGAGAACTCGAATCGCTAAGGAAGTTGAAAAACAAATAAAATTGGGGGCATCACGTTACCTGATTTCAAGCTTTACTACAAAGCTGTGATCACCAAGACAGCATGGTACTGGCATAAAAACAGACACTTAGACCAGTGGAACAGAGTAGAGAGCCAAGATATGGACCCTCAACTCTATGGTCAAATGATCTTCAACAAAGCAGGAAAAAATATACAGTGGAAAAAAGACAGTCTCTTCAATAAATGGTGCTGGGAAAATTGGACAGCTATATGTAGAAGAATGAAACTCAAACATTCTCTTACACTGTACACAAAGATAAACTTGAAATGGATAAAAGACCTCAATGTAAGACAGGAATCCATCAGAATCCTAGAGGAGAACATAGGCAGTAACCTCTTCGATATCAGCCACAGCAACTTCTTTCAAGATACGTCCCTGAAGACAAAGGAAACAAAAGCGAAAATGAACTTTTGGGACTTCATCAAGATCAAAAGCTTCTGCACAGCAAAGGAAACAGTCAGGAAAACAAAAAGGCAACCCACGGAATGGAAGAAGATATTTGCAAATGGCCATACAGACAAAAGATTGATATCCAGGACCTATAAAGAACTCCTCAAAGTCAACACACACAAAACAATCATATTAAAAAATGGGCAGAAGATATGAATAGACACTTCTCCAATGAGGACATACAAATGGCTATCAGACACATGAAAAAATGTTCATCATCACTAGCCATCAGGGAGAATCAAATTAAAACCACATTGAGATATCACCTTATACCACTTAGAATGGCCAAAATTAGCGAGACAGGAAACAACATGTGTTGGAGAGGATGTGGAGAAAGGGGAACCCTCTTACACTGTTGGTGGGAATGCAAGTTGCTACAGCCTCTTTGGAGAACAGTGTGGAGATTCCTCAAAAAATTAAAAATAGAGGTTCCCTCTGACCCTGCCATTGCACTACTGGGTATTTACCCCAAAGATACAGATGTAGTGAAAAGAAAGGCCATCTGTACCCCAATGTTTATAGCAGCAATGGCCACGGTCGCCAAACTGTGGAAAGAGCCAAGATGCCCTTCAACGGATGAATGCATAAGGAAGATGTGTTCCATATACACTATGGAGTATTATGCCTCCATGAGAAAGGATGAATACCCAACTTTTGTAGCAACATGGAGGGAATGGAAGAGATTATGCTGAGTGAAATAAGTCAAGCAGAGAGAGTCAATTATCATATGGTTTCACTTATTTGTGGAGCATAACAAATAGCATGGAGGACAAGGGGAGATGGAGAGGAGAAGGTAGTTGAGGGAAATTGGAAGGGGAGGTGAACCATGAGAGACTGTGGACTCTGAAAAACAATCTGAGGGTTTTGAAGGGGTGGGGGGTGGGAGGTTGGGGGAACCTGGTGATGGGTATTAGAGAGTGCACGGATTGCATGGAGCACTGGGTGTGGTGCAAAAACAATGAATACTGTTACACTGAAAAGGAATTTAAAAAAAAAGAAAGAAAAAACAGTGTGGAGCTTCCTCAGAAAATTAAAAATAGAGCTACTCTATGACCTTTCCATTGTACTACTGGTTATTTACTCCAAAGATACAGATGTAGTGAACAGAAGGGCCATATACACCCTAATGTTCATAGCAACAAAGTCCACAATAGCCAAACTGTGGAAAGAGCCAAGATGCCCTTCAATAGACAAATGGATAAAGATGTGGTCCACATACACAATGGAATATTACTAAACCTTCAGAAAGGATGAATACCCTACTTTTGCATCAACATGGATGGGACTGATGATTATGCTGAGTGAAATAAGTTAAACAGAGAGAGTCCATTATCATATGTTTTCACTCATTTGTGGAGCATAAGGAATGCCATGGAAGACATTAGGAAAAGGAAGGGACAAATGAATGGGGGAAATCATAGTGGGGAGATAAACCATGAGAAACTGTGGACTCTAGGAAACTATGGGTTTTAGGGGGAATGGAGGTGGGAAGATGAATTGACCTGGTGATGAGTATTGAGGAGGGCACTTATTGTATTGAGCACTGGGTGTTATACACAAACAATGAATCTTGGAACACTACATCAAAAACTAATGATGTACTGTATATGGTGAGTAACATAAAATAATGATAATGATAATAATAATAATAATAATAATAAAAGAAGCTGAGAAATAGAAGTAAACAACTACTGGAATCCAAGGGAAGAATTTGAGGATAAGTGAGGATAAGCAAAACAATAGTAGAATAATTGGGATCCCAGAAGAAGAAGAAAGAGAGAGGGGGGCAGAAAGTGTATTGGAACAAAGTATAGTGAAGAAATTCCCTAATCTGGGGAAGGAACCAGGCATCAAAGTCCAGAAGACACCAACTCCTCTAAAAATCAATAAAAATAGCTCATTGTGGTTTTGATATGCATTTCCCTGATGATGAATGATGTTGAGTATTTTTTTCATGTTCCTGTTGGCCATTTGTAGGTCTTCTTTGGAGAAATGGCTGTTCATGTCTTCTGTCCATTTCTTGATTGACTTTCTTTGTTTTTGTGTTTTGAGGTGTTTATTTTTATAAGTTCTTTATAGATTTTAGATACTAGCCCTTTATCTGATAAGATATTTGAAAACAACTTCTCCCATTCTGTAGATTGCCTCTTAGTTTTGATGACTCTTTTTCGTTACTGTGCAAGATATTTTTATTCTTCTGATGTCCCAATAATTCATTTTTGTATTTGTTTCCCTTCTCTCTGGAGACATGACTTGCAAGATGTTGCTGCAGCTGAGGTCAATGATATTGCTGCTTGTGTTCTTTCTAGGATTTTGATGGAAACCTGTCTCATATTTAGATTTTTCACCCATTCTGAGTTTATTTTTTTGTATGGTATAAAAATGTGGTTCAGTTTCATTTTTCTGCATGTGGCTTTTCAATTTTCCCAACACCAGTTTTTAAAAGACACTTTTTTTCCCCCATTAGATATTCTTTCCTGCTTTGTCAAATATTAGTTGAACATAGAGTTGAGGGTTCAGTTCTGAATTTTTTATTCTGTTCCATTGATCTATGTGTCAGTTTTTGTGCCAGTACTATACTGTCTTGATGATTACAGTTTTCTAATAGAGCTTGAAGCTTAGAATTGTGACGCCTCCATCTTTGGTTTTCTTTATCAACATTACTTTGGCTATTCCAAGGGTTTTCTGTTTCCATACAAATTTAGGATTATTTGTCCCAGCTCTGTGAAATCCTGTGGTGTTATTTCGATCGCGTGTTCTATAGTTGTCAGAGTACAGATCTTTTACCTCTTTGGTTAGGTTTATTCCTAGGTATCTTGTGGTTTTTGGTGCATTTGGAAATGGGATTGACTCCTTGATTTCTCTTTCTGATGTTTCATTTTTAATGTGTAGAAATGCATCTGATTTGTTTGTCTTGATTTTGTATCCTTTTAGTTTGCTAAATTTCTGTTAAAATTGTTTTGGAAGAGTCATTTGGGTTTTCTACATAGAGTATGTCATCTGCGAAGAATAAAAGTTTGACTTCTTCTTTACCAATCTGTATGCCTTTTATTTCTTTTTCTTGTCTGATTACTGAGGCTAGGACTTCTGCTAATATGCTGAACAACAGTGGTGACAGTGGACATCACTGTCTTTTTCCTGATGTTATAGGAAATATTCTCAGTTTTTCACTATTGAACATATTATTTATTGTGTGTTTTTCATATATGCCTATCATGATATTAAGGTATGTTCCTTCTATCCCTTGATTTTATCAAGAAAAGAAGCTGTATTTTGTCAAATGTTTTTCTACATCTGTTGAGATCATATTTTTCTTATCCTTTCTTTAATTAATGTGGTGTATCACATTGATTGATTTGTGGACTTTGAACCACCTTGCACCCCAGGAATAAATCCCATTTGTTAGTGGTGAATAATCTTGTAATGTACTTTGGATCTTACTAGCCAGTGTCTTCATGAGAATTTTTGTATCCATGTTCATCAGAGATAATGGTCTCTAATTTTCCTTTTTAATAGGGTCTTTGGTTTTCAGATCAAGGTAATGCTGGCCTCATAGAACGAGTTTGGCAGTTTTCTTTCCATTTCTGTTTTTGAATGAGTTTCAGAACAGGCATTAAATATTCTTTCAATGTTTTGTTGAATTCACCTGAGGGCCATCCAGTCCTGGAATGTGGTTTTCTGGAAGATTTGTGATTACTGTTTCAATATCTTTGCTGGTTATGGGTCTGTTCAGGTTTTCTACTTCCTCCTGTTTCAGTTTTGGTAGTTTATATGTTGCTAGGAATGCATCCATTTCATCCAGAGTGCATAATTTGTTGGCACGTAGTTGCACATAATATGTTATTATAATTGCTTGTATTTCTTTGATGTTAGTTGTGATCTCTCCTCTTTCATTCATGATTTTATTTATTTGGGTCCTTTCTCTTTTCTTTTGTTAAATTGGGCAAAGCTTCAGCTCCTTATTTTGTTCCTCTGCTCTTTTTTTTTTTCTAAATTTCAATAACATTGGTTTCTGCTCTAATATTTACTACTCCTCTTCTCCTACTAGATTTAGGCTTTATTTGTCGATTTTTTCCCCCAGCTCCTTTAGGTGTATGGTTAGGTTGTGTATTTGACACCTTTTTTGTTTCTTGACAATGGCTTATATCGCTACATAATTCCCTATTTGGACAGCCTTTCCTGCATCCCAAAGGTTCTGAGCTGTCGCGTTTTCATTTTCATTTGCTTCCATGTATTTTTTAATTCTTCTTTAACTTCCTGGTTGACCCATTCATTCTTTAGCAGGATGTTCTTTACTTCCATGTATTGTGGTCCTTCCAGTTTTGTTTCGTTTTTGTTTTTGTTTTTTCCTAGTGGTTGACTTCAAGTTTTATAACATTGTGGTCTGGAAAATATATATGGAATAATTTCAACTTTTTGTACTGTTTGAGACCTGATTTGTGACTCAGTATGTGATGTAATCTGGAAAATATTCCATGTGCACTTGAAAAAAATTGGAATTCTGCTGCATTAAAGATGAAATGCTCTGACTATATCTGTGAAGTCCATTTGGTCCAGTGCATCATTCAAAGCCCTTGTTTCCTTGTTAATCTTCTGCTTAGATGATCTGCCCATTGCTGTGATTAGGGCATTAATGTCCCATACTGTTATTGTATTATTATTAATGTGCTCCTTTCATTTTGTTATTAATTATTTTATATATTTGGCTATTCCCAAGTTAGGCCAATAAATATTTACATTTTTTAGATCTTCTTGTTGGATAAACTCCTTTGTTATGATATAGTGTCCTTCTTCATCTCTTATTACACTCTTTGATTTAAAATATTGTTTGTCTGATGGGAAGATTGCTACTCTACTTTTTTTTTGGTATCCCTTAGCATGGCAAATGATTCCTCACACCCTCACTTTCAATCTGGGGATGTCTTTGGGCCTAAAATGAGTCTCTTGTAAACAGCATTTCAATGGGTCTTTTTAAAAAAATCCATTCTGATAACTTAAGATTTTTAATTGGTGTATTTAGTCCATTTACCTTCTGAGTAATTATTAAAAGATATGAATTTAGGGTCATTGTGTTACCTTTAAGTCACTGTTTCTGTACACTGTCTCTGTTCCTTTCTGATCTTTGTTACTTTGGGGTTATCGCTCCACTCAAAGTATCCTCTGTAGTATTTCTTGCAGGGCTGGTTTAATGTTCACAGATTCTTTTAGTTTTTGTCTGTCTTAGGAGATCTTTCCTTCTCCTTCCATTCTGTATGGAAGCCTTACTGGGTAAAGTATTCTTGGCTGCATATTTTTCCCATTCAGCACATTGAATATATCATACCAGTCATTTCTGGCTTGCCAGTTCTCTGTGGACAAGTCTGCTCCCATCCTTATGTCTCTATCCTTGTAGTTTAAGGACCTCTTGTCCCAAGCTGCTTCCAGGATTTGTCTTAATTTTTGAAATTTTCAAGCTTCACTATTATATGTTGAAGTTTTGCCCTAATTTTTTATTGATTTTGAGGGGTGTTGTTTGTGCATCCTGGACTTGAATGTCTATTTCCTCTCACAGATTAGAGAAGTTCTCACCTATACTTTGTTCAAGCAAACCTTTTGACCCTCTCTCCCTCTCTTTCTCTTCTGGGACCTCTATTATCCAGATATTATTTTGCTTTAGGGAATCACTGAGATCTCTAAGTCTCCATTCATGATATAGGTTTTCTTTCTCTTTTCTTTTCATCTTCCTTATTTTCTATCATTTTATATTCTATATCACTGACTCTCTCTTCTGCTTCATTCATTCTCACTCTAGAGCCAACATTTGAGACTGAATTACATTAATAGCATTTTTAAATTTTGGGTGTACTAGATTTTCATTCTTTTATCTCTGCAGTAAGGAAATTTCTAGTGTCTTCTATGCTTTTTTCAAGCCCAACTAGTATCTTTATAATGTTGTTTTAAATTCTAGTTCAGACACCTTGCTTGTATTTGTATTAATTTAATCCTTTGAAATTGATTTATACTGAGGGGCAGGGGAAGGAAATGGTGCCTGTCAACTCCTTTGTTCCTGGAGACAGGAGCCATTTTTGTTCCTCTCAGGAAGCACTTCTTGAAGAGTGAATAATTTCCCCATGTGCATCATGGGCCTTTCTCAGATCAGTGATTTTATAGCATCTGCCTCTGGGTGGCTTCCCTGCCTGGAGCATCTCAGTGCACCTTGGGCTCTGCTTTAACCAGTCCTACTGACTTAAAGTTCCAAACATCATGGTGTATCTGGGTGGGTCAATTGTTTGAGCACCCAACTATTGGTTTTGGCCCAGCACATGATCTCATGGTCGTGAGAGAGAGCCCCACATCAGGCTCTGGACTTAGTGGGAAGTCTGCTTGAAATTCTCTCCCTCTCCTTCTGCCCCTACCCCCACTGATGCACATGCTCTCTCTCTCTCTCACTAAAGTTAATGGATAACTCTTTTTAAATAAGTAAATAAATAAAATTCCAAACTTTAGGGACCTGGTTTGCAGGGATCTACACTCTTCCTCTGGGAAATGCTCTTGCCACATTGGGATTGATGCATATTTAAGCCAGAAAGACAGTCACGCCAAAGTTCAGGGACATAGGATTTGGAGCAAGAAGACTAAACAGCCAGTGTCCCAGTTATCCAATCTCAGCAGGTGTCTCTACACCTATGCTGAGGGGTATGGAAGAGAAATGGCACCAACCAGCTCTTTTGTTCCCAGATTGGCAATTTCATGTCTCACAGAGGTACTCCAAAAAGTATTGGTATTCTCTCCCTGTTCCCCTAAGGTGATCCTTAGACCTTACAGTGTGTCTCAGGTATTTTTGTCTACCCCCTGTCCGGGAGTAGGGCAGCATCCTCAGGTCTCTATCCCATCCAAGCCTGGGGACTTGTAAATCTCTAGTCTTTGAGTCCATTGGTTGCAAAAACACAAAATTCAGCCCCTCTCATTTTTCCAGCCAGTGGCTTTAGGGAAGTGTTTTCCTTGTGCATATCCTTATGTACCTCACTCTCACCTCTCTCTACAACCAGGCTTCTTCCCCTCTGCAGCACCTATTACCCACATCTTCCCCAAACCACATCTCCATATCTCCTACCTTCCAAGATGTGGCCTCTTCTCTCCTTCTAGTTTTACAGTTTGCTCTGTAAGTCATAAGATCAATTTCTAGGTATTCAGAAAGTTTTGATAATTATCTGCATGTGTTAGAGGTGAGGTAAGCCTAAAGCCCTCCTGCTACTCCACTATCTTAGCTCCATCCCCAAAGAGCCTTTCTTAATGAAAGAAGATGTTAGGTGAAAAAAGGCTCATACATAGTATAGTAGCAATGAGTTAATTATAAGGCTCTTTCCTTAGGTTTCTACATAAAAGTTTACTAACACTTCTATCTTAATGAAAGAAGATGTTAGTTGAAAGGTTTATACACAATGTAGTTTAAGATATATATATATATATAGATAGATCTATCTATATATATATATATATATATATATATATATATATATTCCTGAGGTTCTTTCTTTTGGAGCATATTCCTCTGTCTTCCCATTTTGTTTGAATTTCTATTTGTTTCTGTGGGTTAGACAAGATAGCTCCTTCTTATAAAGATGAAAGATTGGTCTTATGTATGGTCATCACGTGTGTAGACTATTTGCTTGCTGCCTTTTCCTGATTGGATGGAGCTGTGCCTGGCATGGAATGGGAGTCCTGGCATTTTCCACAAAATGGATCCCCTTTTGGGAAAATTAGAACTGAAGTTTGTGCAGGATGGTGTGTTCCAGGATTCTTTGAACTCAGGGTCTCCTGGTTGGACAGCTGAAGGTAAAATTGTAGCAACCTAGGGAATTATGGGGTGCTGTATGCAAGGATTGCCTTGGCAGCATAGCTAGAGCTAATGTGGTATATTCCTGGGCTCTTAGCACAGAAAGTCTCCTGAAGGGGTGGCTAAAGTTGAGAGGACTACAAAAAGGGATATCCTGGAACATTCTGTTCATGGGACATTTTGGTGGGTTAGCTAAAGCTAAAATGGATATAAGCCAGTGTGGTCCTTGGGCTCTCCACACAAAAATGTGCCTTGGCAGAATGGTTGTAGCTGAACTGGATGAAAGCTAAGGTGTCACAAGGTGTTCAGCACAGTGAGTTCCCTGGACTGATGGCTGGAGATGAAGAAACCATTGGTAGGAGTATTCTGAGGCACAATAGGGGGTACGTATTGGAAGCATGGGTGAATCCAATACAGATTGGGCTTGGTATTCCCAAATTACTTTGCATATGGGCTACTCTGTCCCCGTAGCTGTATCTGAGGTAGATGTCATCTGAGGGGTTCTGAGTCACTCTACCCTAGAAGTGCCCTAGGAAGGGTCTGGAGTATTCTGGGATTCTTTACCTGTGTCTTCTTGGCAAGAGGGCTGGTGCTGTCTGACTGCTAACCAGGTGTGTCCCAGTATACACTGCTGCATGGCCACCTTGGTGGTATAGCTTGGCTTGATGTGGGCTAGGGGCTCAGGGATGGCTGAGACAGCAGGAAAGATAGAGTGCCCTGATTGTGAACTTGCCTGTGCTTTCAAAGGAGAAGGGGAGTGTATATTTAGTCAATTAGTCCTCCACCACACTTGGAAAGTTCTCTTTCAGATCTCTCCAATGTTTGGAGGAGATCTAGGGCTTACTCTTCTATAGGTTTATTTATTTACTTTTTATGTTATGAAGTCACCACATAGTTATCCATGATACATTTTTTGCATATATCACCCAGTATTCCATGCAATCCTTAATACCCATCACCAAGTTCACCCACCTCCCCACGCCCTCCCTTCTAAAACTCTCAGTTTGTTTCCCAGAGTCCATAGTCTCTCATGGTTTTTCACCTCTTCTTATTTCCTCCTCTTCATTTTCCCTTTCCTTCTCTTAATGTCCTCCATGCTATTCCTCATGTTCCACAAATAAGCGACACCATAGGACCTGGCACAGACTTGCATCAGCAGTCCCAGGGCTAGCAGCTGCCACCACCACCACAGCAGCTTTGCCTCTGCTGCAACTGAGAGGACCCAGTGCAGGCTTGAGTCAGTAGCCCCAGGAATGGCAGACATTGGGGATGGGATCACCCTGACTAGTATCACACTTTTGGTGCCAAGGGGGTAGAGAGACAAGTGGGAGCCTCGGGTGATAACTGAGACAGTGGCTGGGGATGCACACTGCCTGTGGGAGGCTGAAGAATTCAATGAGGATTGAATAGGGGGATTCTATGTGTTCTTGATCATTCGGAGAGGAGAAGACTGTGGCTTGTCTCTGAGGCAGAAGTCTGAGGGCAGATTGTTTCCTTGCTCTGACCCTCCAGAAAGTCATGAAAAGCTGCCAGAGAACAAAAGCCTCCAGAGGATAAAAGCCAAAAAAAAAAAAAAAGGGGGGGGGGGCTTCATGGAGACTAGCACCTTGATAGCTGGCATGGCAACCTGCACAAGCAGAACTGACTGAAATATTGTGGCAGGCCGCTTCCCCAGAAGACAAGAAGAAAGAACAAGAGGACAACAACCACAGGGTCTCCATAAAACTGTAAAACTGCAACACCAGGGGAAAACCTTATATTAATTTCCTGGAATTGCCTCACAGCCTGTATATTTCTTAGGTACAAATTCTCTCTCTCTCTCTCTCTCTCTTTTTAAATTCTTTCTCATGATTCTTGTTCTTTTATTTTTGTATTTACTATTTCAAGTAGATGTTTAATACAATGTATTCCATAGTAACTTTTTAACTTGAACATTTTCGTTCATATACTTCTTTCTTTTTCTTTTTTTATATATATATAGATACAAACATTGATGTAGTCCTTTTATTCCCGATTAAATACTACCTTTATATATATATATATATATATATATATATACCATTATATATATATACACATACATATACATATATACACATATATATTTATATATGTATTTATGCATATCTATGTGTAAATACATATATTTATATTTATGTTATATATGTATATACATATATATTTAATATGAACTAAAACATATATATATTATATGTTTTAATTTCCCCATATCCCAGTTTTAATTTCCCCATATCTCTGGAAAGTTGAGTTCTCAATGATAACAAGATGAACCCAGGAAGCTGAAATATCTTTCCTTACCCACATCGGGAGATTATAATGACCTTTCTGTTACCTCCCCCCCTTTTTATTTTGTATTTTTTACTTTTGCTTTTTTTGGTAATTTTATTTTTCTGTCAGTATTCCAACATTCATTGTTTATGCACCACTCCCAGTGTTCCATGCAATACATGCCATCCTTAATACCCAGCACCAGGTTCTCCCAAACCCCCACCACCTTCCCCTCCAAAACCCTCAGTCTGTTTCTCAGAGTCCACAGTCTCTCATGGTTCATCTCCCACTCCAGTTTCCCCTAACTCACTTATCTCCTTCACCCAATGTCCTCTGCGTTATTTCTTATGCTCCACAAGTAAGTGAAACCATATGATAATTGACTCTTTCTGCTTGACTCATTTCACTCAGCATAATATCCTCCAGTCCCATCCATGTTGATACCAAAGTTGGGTACTCATCCTTTCTGATGGAGGCAAAATATTCCATTGTATATATGGACCATATCATTTTATCCATTCATCTGTTGAAGGGCATCTTGGCTTTTCCACAGTTTGGTGAATATGGCCACTACTACTATGAATGTTGGGGTACAGAGGGCCTTTTTTTCACTACATTTGTATCTTTGGGGTAAAAACCCACTAGTGTAATTGCAGGGTCATAGGGTAGCTCTATTTTATATTTCTTAAGGAATCTCCACACTGTTTTCCAAAGTGGCTGCACCAACTTGCTTTCCTACCAAGAGCGTGAGAGGGTTTCCCCTTCTCCATGTGCTCTCTAACACTTGTTATTTACTGTATTTTTAGTTTTGACCATTCTAACTCTTGTAAGATGGTATCTCAATGTGGTTTTGATGTGACTCTCCCTGAAAGCTAATGAAGATGAAAAATTTTTCATGTGTTTGTTAGCCATTTGTATGTCTTCTTTGGAGAAGTGTCTATTCATGTCTTCTGCCCATTTTTTAAAAATTTATTATAAACATATATTTTTATCCCCAGGGGTATAGGTCTGTGAATCACCAGGCTTAAACACTTCACAGAACTCACCACAGCACATACCCTCCCCAATGTCCATAACCCCACCCCCCTTCTCCCAACCCACCTCCCCCCAGCAACCCTCAGTTTGTTTTGTGAGATTAAGTGTCACTTATGGTTTGTCACCCTCCCAATCCCTTGTTTCATTTACTCTTCTCCTACCTCCTTAACCCCCCATGTTGCATCTCCACTTCCTCATATCAGGGAGAACATACGATACCTGTCTTTCTCTGATTGACTTATTTCGCTAAGCATGATACCCTCTAGTTCCATCCACGTTGTCGCAAATGGCAAGATTTCATTTCTTTTGAGGGCTGCATAGTATTCCATTGTGTATATATACCACATCTTCTTTATCCATTCATCTGTTGATGGACATCTAGGTTCTTTCCATAGTTTGGCTATTGTAGACATTGCTGCTATAAACATTCGGGTGCACGTGCCCCTTCAGATAACTACTTTTGTATCTTTAGGGTAAATACCCAGTAGTACAATTGCTAGGTCATAGGGTGGTTCTATTTTCAACATTTTGAGGAACTTCCATGCTGTTTTCCAGAGTGGTTGTACCAGCTTGCATTCCCACCAACAGTGTAGGAGGGTTGCCCTTTCTCCACATCCTCGCCAGCATCTGTCATTTCCTGATTTGTTAATTTTAGCCATTCTGACTGGTGTGAGGTCATAGCTCATTGTGGTTTTGATTTGTATTTCCCTGATGCCGAGTGATATGGAGCACTTTTTCATGTGTCTGTTGGCCATTTGGATGTCTTCTTTGCAGAAATGTCTGTTCATGTCCTCTGCCCATTTCTTGATTGGATTATTTGTTCTTTGGGTGTTGATTTTGCTAAGTTCTTTATAGATTTTGGACACTAGCCCTTTATCTGATATGTCATTTGCAAATATCTTCTCCCATTCTGTCAGTTGTCTTTTAGTTTTGTTAACTGTTTCCTTTGCTGTGCAAAAGCTTTGGATCTTGATAAAATCCCAATAGTTCATTTTTGCCCTTGCTTCCCTTGCCTTTGGTGATGTTCCTAGGAAGATGTTGCTGCGGCTGAGGTCAACGAGGTTGCTGCCTGTGTTCTTCTCAAGGATGTTGATGGATTCCTTTCTCACATTGAGGTCCTTCATCCATTTTGAGTCTATTTTCGTCTGTGGTGTAAGGAAATGATCCAATTTCATTTTTCTGCATGTGGCTGTCCAATTTTCCCAACACCATTTATTGAAGAGGCTCTCTTTATTCCATTGGACATTCTTTCCTGCTTTGTCGAAGATTAGTTGACCATAGAGTTGAGGGTCTATTTCTGGGCTCTCTATTCTGTTCCATTGATCTTGTGTCTGTTTTTGTGCCAGTACCATGCTGTCTTGATGATGACAGCTTTGTAATAGAGCTTGAAGTCCGGAATTGTGATGCCACCAACTTTGGCTTTCTTTTTCAATATCCCTTGGGCTATTCGAGGTCTTTTCTGGTTCCATATAAATTTTAGGATTATTTGTTCCATTGCTTTGAAAAGGATGGATGGTATTTTGATAGGAATTGCATTAAATGTGTAGATTGCTTTAGGTAGCATAGACATTTTCACAATATTTATTCTTCCAATCCAGGAGCATGGAACATTTTTCCATTTCTTTGTATCTTTCTCAATTTCTTTCATGAGTACTTTATAGTTTTCTGTGTATAGATTCTTAGCCTCTTTGGTTAGGTTTATTCCTAGGTATCTTATAGTCTTGGGTACAATTGTAAATGGGATAGACTCCTTAATTTCTCTTTCTTCTGTCTTGTTGTTGGTGTAGAGAAATGCAACTGATTTCTGTGCATTGATTTTATATCCTGACACTTTACTGAATTCCTATACAAGTTCTAGCAGTTTTGGAGTGGAGTCTTTTGGGTTTTCCACATAGAGTATCATATCATCTGCAAAGAGTGATAGTTTGACTTCTTCTTTGCCGATTTGGATGCCTTTAATGTCCTTTTGTTGTCTGATTGCTGAAGCTAGGACTTCTAGTACTATGTTGAATAGCAGTGGTGATAACAGACATCCCTGCCGTGTTCCTGACCTTAGCGGAAAAGCTTTCAGTTTTTCTCCGTTGAGAATGATATTTGCAGTGGGTTTTTCATAGATGGCTTTGATTATATTGAGGTATGTGCCCTCTATCCCTATACTTTGAAGAGTTTTGATCAGGAAGGGATGCTGTACTTTGTTCAAATACTTTTTCAGCATCTATTGAGAGTATCATATGGTTCTCGTTCTTTCTTTTATTAATGTTTTGTATCACATTGATTGATTTGTGGATGTTGAACCAAACTTGCAGCCCTGGAATAAATCCCACTTGGTCGTAGTGAATAATCCTTTTAATGTACCGTTGAATCCTATTGGCTAGTATTTTGGTGAGAATTTTCGCATCTGTGTTCATCAAGGATATTGTTCTGTAGGTCTCTTTTTTGATGGGATCCTTGTCTTGTTTTGGGATTACGGTGATGCTGGCCTCATAAAATGAGTTGGGAAGTTTTCCTTCCATTTCTATTTTTTGGAACAGTTTCAGGAGAAAAGGAATTAGTTCTTCGTTAAATGTTTGGTAGAATTCCCCCAGGAAGCCGTCTGGCCCTGGGCTTTTGTTTGTTTGGAGATTTTGGATGACTGTTTCAATCTCCGTACTGGTTATGGGTCTGTTCAGGCTTTCTATTTCTTCCTGGTTCAGTTGTGGTAGTTTATATGTCTCTAGGAATGCATCCATTTCTTCCAGATTGTCAAATTTGTTGGCGTAGAGTTGCTCATAGTATGTTCTTATAATTATCTGTATTTCTTTGGTGTTAGTTGTGATCTCTCCTCTTTCATGCTTGATTTTATTTATTTGGGTCCTTTCTCTTTTCTTTTTGATAAGTCTGGCCAGGGGGTTACCAATCTTATTAATTCTTTCAAAGAACCAGCTCCTAGTTTCGTTAATTTGTTCTATTTTTTTTTTTTTTTGGTTTCTATTTCATTGATTTCTGCTCTGATCCTTATGGTTTCTCTTCTCCTGCTGGGTTTAGGGTTTCTTTCTTGTTCTTTCTCCAGCTCTTTTAGGGGTAGGGTTAGGTTGTGTACCTGAGACCTTTCTTGTTTCTTGAGAAAGGCTTGTACCGCTATATATTTTCCTCTCAGGACTGCCTTTGTTGTGTCCCACAGATTTTGAACCGTTGTGTTTTCATTATCATTTGTTTCCATGAATTTTTTCAATTCTTCTTTAATTTCCTGGTTGACCCATTCATTCTTTAGAAGGATGCTGTTTAGTCTCCATGCATTTGGGTTCTTTCCAAATTTCCTCTTGTGATTGAGTTCTAGCTTCAGAGCATTGTGGTCTGAAAATATGCAGGGAATGATCCCAATCTTTTGATACCAGTTGAGACCTGATTTAGGGCCAAGGATGTGATCTATTCTGGAGAATGTTCCATGTGCACTAGAGAAGAATGTGTATTCTGTTGCTTTGGGATGAAATGTTCTGAATATATCTGTGATGTCCATCAGGTCCAGTGTGTCATTTAAGGCCTTTATTTCCTTGTTGATCTTTTGCTTGGATGATCTGTCCATTTCAGTGAGGGGAGTGTTAAAGTCCCCTACTATTATTGTATTATTGCTGATATGTTTCTTTGATTTTGTTATTAATTGGTTTATATACATGGCTGCTCCCACTTTAGGGGCATAGATATTTAAAATTGTTAGATCTTCTTGTTGGACAGATCCTTTGAGTATGATATAGTGTCCTTACTCATCTCTTATTATAGTCTTTGGCTTAAAATCTAATTGATCTGATATAAGGATTGCCACTCCTGCTTTCTTCTGATGTCCATTAGCATGGTAAATTGTTTTCTACCTCCTCACTTTAAATCTGGAGGTGTCTTTGGGTTTAAAATAAGTTTCTTATAGGCAACATATAGGTGGGTTTTGTTTTTTTTTATCCATTCTGATACCCTGTGTCTTTTGATTGGGGCATTTAGCCCTTTAACATTCAGAGTAACTATTGAGAGACATGAATTTAGTGCCATTGTATTGTCTGTAAGGTGACTGTTATTGTATATTGTCTCCGTTCCTTTCTGATCTACTACATTTAGGCTCTCTCTTTGCTTAGAGGACCCCTTTCAATATTTCCTGTAGAGCTGGTTTGGTGTTTGCAAATTCTTTCAGTTTTTGTTTGTCTTGGAAGCTTTTTATCTCTCCTTCTATTTTCAATGATAGACTAGCTGAATATCTTATTCTTGGCTGCATGTGTTTTTCGTTTAGTGCTCTGAATATATCATGCGAGCTCTTTATGGCCTGCCGGGTCTCTGTGGATAAGTCTGCTGCCAATCTAATATTTTTACCATTGTATGTTACAGACTTCTTTTCCCGGGCTGCTTTCAGGATTTTCTCTTTGTCACTAAGACTTGTAAATTTTACTATTACGTGAAGGGGTGTGGACCTATTCTTATTGATTTTGAGGGGATTCTCTGCACCTCCTGGATTTTGATGCTTGTTCCCTTTGCCATATTGGGGAAATTCTCTCCAATAATTCTCTCCAATATACCTTCTGCTCCCCTCTCTCTTTCTTCTTCTGGAATCCCAATTTTTCTAATGTTGTTTCGTCTTATGGTGTCACTTATCTCTCGAATTCTCCCCTTGTGGTCCAGTAGCTGTTTGTCCCTCTTTTGCTCAGCTTCTTTATTCTCTGTCATTTGGTCTTCTATATCACTAATTCTTTCTTCTGCCTCATTTATCCTAGCAGTGAGAGCCTCCATTTTTATTCCACCTCTTTAATAGCTTTTTGATTTCAACTTGGTTAGATTCTAGTTCCTTTATTTCTCCAGAAAGGGCTTTTATATCTCCTGAGAGGGTTTCTCTAATATCTTCCATGCCTTTTTTGAGCCCAGCTAGAACCTTGAGAATCATCATTCTGAACTCGAGATCTGACATATTACCAATGTCTGTATTGATTAGGTCCCTTGCCTTTGGTACTGCCTCTTGTTCTTTTTTTTGTGGTGAATTTTTCTGCCTTGTCATTTTGTCCAGATAAGAGTATATGAAGGAGCAAGTAAAATACTAAAATGGTGTCAAAGACCCCAGGAAAATATGCTTTAACCAAATCAGAAGAGATCCCAAATCGTGAGGGGGGAGAAAGGGGATAAAAAGAGGTTCAGAAAGAAAACAAAAAAGAAAAAAAAAAGAAACAATTAAAAAGAGAAAACGAATAAAGAAAAATATAAAAAAGAAATATATATATATATATATATATATATATATATGATAAACTAGTTAAAAATGTTAAAGAAAGAAAAGGGTAAAAGTTAAAAAAATTAGCTGAAGAAGAGAGAAAAAAATTGAAAAAGAAAAAAAATTAAATTAACTGCAAGACTAAACAATCATGGGGAGAAAGCCATGAGTTCCGTGCTTTGCTTTCTCCTCCTGTGGAATTCTGCTGCTCTCCTTGATATTGAAACTGCACTCCTTGGTAGGTGAACTTGATCCTGGCTGGAATTCTTGTTGATCTTCTGGGGGTGGGGCCTGTTGTAGTGATTCTCAAGTGTCTTTGCCCCAGGCGGAATTGCACCGCCCTTACCAGGGGCCGGGCTGAGTAATCCACTCGGGTTTGCTTTCTGTAGCTTTTGTTTCCTGAGCACTTTCCATAGAATTCTGGAGGATGGGAATGAAAATGGTGGCCTCCCAGTCTCTGGCCCGGAGGAGCTGAGAGCTCAGGGCCCCACTCCTCAGTGCGCCCTCAGAGAACAGTGCTCAATTACTCCCGCATCCCTGGCTTCCGGCTGTGCCCCGAGCTCACCGAGCCTGTGACCGGTTCAAGGTAACCCCGAGCTGTGAGCTCACTTGGCTCTGTCTCTGTAGCCGGCTTCCCCGTTCTAATACTTGCAAGCTCTGCAACACTCAGGCACCCTCAATCCTTCTGTGACCCTGTGGGACCTGAGGCCACGCTGACCCCGCATGGGCTTCACCCTGGTTAAGCCTCTGGAGCAATGTCCCTCAGCAGAACAGACTTTTAAAAGTCCTGATTTTGTGCTCCATTGCTCCGCCGCTTGCCGGGAGCTGGTCCCTTCCCCCGCAGTCTATCTTCCCGTCACTTTGGATTCACTTCTCCGCCAGTCCTACCTTCCAGAAAGTGGTTGATTTCCTGTTTCTAGAATTGCTGTTGTTCTTCTCTTCAATCTCCGGTTGGATTTGTAGTTGTTTGCAATCTTTAGATAAGCTATCTAGCTGATCTCCTGCTACCTGAAGTAGTCTCAGCCTGCTACTTCTCCACCATCTTGACTCCTCTCCCCTTGTATTTATATACATATATTTAAAAATGCATATATATTAATGCAACTAAGAGGTTACTTGAAGGCTGCTTTAAGTACAGGATAGTTTCAAAAGTTAAGCACATGGTTTTTCTCTTGTGTTTATATATATAATTTCAAAAACAGTTACAACTTAATAAAAATTAGATGTTACTTGAAGGTACCTGTAAGCACCATGTAATTTCAAGGAGTTAAATGTGGCTTTTTCCTTATGCTTATCCACATAAGTTTAAAAACACTTGTATCCTAATGAAACATGATGACACTTGAAAGATGCTTAAAGAAGTGTGTAGTTTGAAGGGGGTATGCAGATAGCTTTTACCTGGAGCTTATATGTATAAGTAAAAAAAAAAAAATCTAACTTAATGATACTAAGGTGTCACCTTCATGAGGTGGGTATCCGGGTGATCAGAGCTGAAATGATGGGGTGACTACCGACTGATGATCAGTAAACGACTTATTTCTTAAAATCACTTCCTTTATACCTTCCACAAGATCTGACTACAAACAGGATATAGATTTATGTGAGGGGCATGGGCTACATGTGAGATGTTATTTACAATCAGGCAATCAAGTGAGACAAGTGAACATCAATTATCTCTTAGCTTTAAATGTCAAGAGCAAGTTAAGTACTCTCACACTTATCAGATCCATCTAAAGGAGGACATGAAAACACTCCAGGGATCCTCCCATGTTTAATCCTGGTGTCAGCCCAGGAAGACTCTTGCCCTCCTTCTCCTGGAGTTTTCTCACAGGATTTGACATGACCCCAGTCACTTTGGTGAGGATCTGGGTTGTGTTCCAACAATTCCCCCTTTTTTGTTTTTTAATTGCAACATCTTAAGAGCCAATTCCAGGCTAGATGCCTGTTGTTTGTTCACTGGTCATTTGAGGAGACAGTACTCTATAAGAAATATACATAAACATATTAGCAAGGTAACTCCTTCCCCAGAAACAGAATTCATAATACTCTGAAAACAAGCTCAAGGGTCAAGGCCCTGTAGTGCCTCAGCAATCCCTGTAGTGAGGTTCTCATAAGTAATGCCTGGCAATTTGTTTTGAAAAGTTTCAAAAATCTCCTTCTGGAGCTCTTCGATGTCAAGAGATATTTTCCCTTGTACGTCTTGTAAATGATATCTGATCTTATCCCATTCACAATGAGTACTATTATATTTTGCAGGGGAAATACAGAAAGATGTCACATTCTAATCACAAGTGAGTACAATTTGTTGTTGTAAATTAAGAACCTGTTCTCCTAACGAAGTCATAGCCTGCTATAGTTCTGCTACACAATTTTCTAAATCCTCATTTATTCTTAATCGTGTAGTCCATAATTCATGGGATTGATTTTGCCATTGTTCTACATATGTATGCATTTGAATCGATGTCTGCAAAGCAATCCCAACTACTGCAGTTACAGAAGCTATAACAATAAGACTAATAAAGCCAGATATTACCCCTTCTATAAATCTTTTTGATTGGGTCAGAAGACAAGAAACTACCTTTGTCATAAGACCTATCGGAGAATGTTGCCATTCTCAAGCGAGATTTATAGGAAGTCAATTTTTTTTTCCTGGCTTTCAGAATGATAATACTATCCTGAGTGGCATTAAATGGTACAAATAAATTCATGCAAGTATATAATTTACATGATGTACATTCAACACTTTTAAGAGTTTCATTAAATTGTAAAGCATAGCAAACCAATAGCAAAAACATAAGGTATTATTAAACAAGCATGAATATAAGAGGACACATTGTAATCAAATGAATAAGTGGAACTCGGATTATTGATTGTTCCTGAGAAACTGCCTTTCCAGTATTCAAGAGGTTGCATGGCAGCAGCCAATTTCCAGATATCAGGTTGTTCAGGGTATAATTGATCATTATGTTTAAGGTGAAGCCATGGTGAAGGTAATCCTCCTTCATGCCAAGCCATCAAACCACGTGTATGGTGTTCCGATGAGTGGCATTGCCAATCCAAAGTAACTTATGTATATTGCCACACATAGTGTTATTGTCCTCTGTATAATTGTGAAAGAATTGCCCATGTGGACCCCAATCAATGAATTAATAAGTATGATTGTTTATTTTCATAGTCAATAATTTCTCATGGGATGTGTAAGTCACTCCACCGAACAGGTGTATATCTCCAATGTTTATAAGATATAGATTGACATTGAGATACAGGAGGTTTACCTTGTGTAGTAATGTTCACATCTGTAAAATTAAGAGATTAATCTCTCTGGGCCCATACGGGGCAGAGGTCAGCTGTTTTGTCTCACTTTTTGGGTAGTTACAAAGCCAAGACCCTCAAGGGCATTATCAGCAGGCATTGTAGTCCATTGGTGTGGCCAACATTGACAAGAAGTGATAGAGATATCTGCTCCATAATCTAAAAGCCCTTCAAATATTCATCCCTTAATAGAAAGCTTCATTTGGGGTTGACTTCCTTCAAACAGTTTCTTAGAAAAATAAATCTTTTTATTTGTACTGCCAAATCCTCCTTCCCTAAAATTTGAAGATTGAGTAGACATAATATAGGGAAGTAACAAAAGTTGGGCAACTCGTTCACCTGGTGAAAAGGTCCAAGGAACAGTGACAGAAACCATAATTTGAATCTCACCATAATAATCGGAGTCTGTAACTCCAGTATGTACTGTCAATCCTTTCATAGTTAAACTACTCCACCCAAGCAGTAGACCAACTGTATTTGGGGGTTTGTTGACAACTTATAAGGACATTGAGATGGATGTATAAAGCAAGCCTTAGGGAGAGGGATATCAAGAGCAGTACTCCCCTGAGTAGCAGGGACTAGGTCCATTACTGAGAGTCACTGTTGGGTACAAACTGAATAGGATATTTCCATGACCCCATATTTATTGGGGCTTGGGAGTTGGCCCCTTAGGGAGTTTCTATTTTGAGGGCTCCACAAAGGATTTCCATCTTTTTCAGTTTTAGACTTACATTCCTTGGCTCAGTGTTTGCCTCATTGACAGTGGGAACAAACATTAGAGGGTTGAATCTTGGATGTATTCAGATGATTGGCAGAAGAGGAGGCAACCAGACAGGGAGGGAGACAGCATTGTTTTTTTATGTGTCCTCTTTGTCCACAATTAAAACATTTTGCTTGCAATTGTTTTTGAACAGTCATGGTTTCTAATGCTGTTACTCGGGTCTGATGTTTAAAGGATCCTACAGGCTTTTAAATAATCCATGATACTGCCAGATTCTCTAAAAGGTTGAATCAGGGCCTGGAAATCTTCATTAGCATTATCATATGCTAGTTGTCTTAAGAGTATTTCCTGAATTTGTTCTCCTCTCATCTGCTTTTCCAATGATTTTTTTAACCTGCAGTGAAAATCAACGTATGGCTCTTTAGGCCCTTCTTGTATTTTTATATAACTGGCAGTATAATCAGTACCCATATTTTTTGCCAGGCTTGTAAGGCCACATCACGTACCTGTGGGGAAGGGCTGCAGGAGGGATGTTATGAGTTTGATGATTAGAAGTCATTCAAGCTTCTGTTACCATGAGCATATCATAAGTAACAGCTGCTACATTCCCTCTCTGTCCTAAACTCCTGGCCTTTTCATGTGCCTCCTCAGAAAGCCACATATTTCATTGTAGAAATTCAGAAGAGGTTAATATCATTTTAGCTATAAGTTGAAAATCATAGGAAATCCAACGGGAGTTATTTCTCCAACTGGATAAGTATTCATAACAATAAGTAGAAGTAGGCCCATACATGGAACTTGCCTTTTTAAATTCTCTTACAGTCTCCATCTGCATCCCATCATAAGTATTTGGCCCATTAGCATGAAAAGTTACAGGGAAAACTAAGTGCAGCTCATGGGGGTGAGACGGTGTAGAAATATAATTTTGTTTTTTAGTTTTTCTTGGTCCTAATTGTAACATGCATAAATTATCATTCAAACCAGTGTCATTTCCCTCATTTCCAAAGAGGTCTGCTGCTATTTCTCGTCCTCATCCTTAGAGGGAATTGGAGGTGCTGTGGCCAAAGGCGAAACATGGCATTTTTCCTTTTTGCTAATTTTTTTTTTTTTTTACTTTTGGTTTGAATTTGTTGGGTTGTTCCATCATCTAACTCATATGTATGCAGAGAGGTGGCTGTTTCAGCCTTAAGATCCTCTTCCTTACATTCCCCTCCAAGAATTAAAATTACCGTTTTTACCAACACCCATGTAACCCAAAACTCTACAGAAATTTTTTCACCTTGTCTGTAAGCCTTTTCCACATTATGGCTTGCGCGCTCCCAAATTGTATCTTCCAAGGTTCCTTCATCGGGAAACCAAGGATTATATTCGCAAATAACATCCAGACAAGTTCTTAATTGATGTTTGGATAGTCAAGCACCTCCCTGAGATTGCATTAATGCTAAAAAAGGCTGGGTATGACTTTGATTCTGCCCCATTGTTCTCATTTACCCACTTCTGTGAGGGTCTCTGGATCACTGTGTTCAGGCACCACTTGTCATCTTCGCAAGGTGGGGATCCTGGTGATCAGAGCTGAAATGATGGGGGGACTACCGACTGATGATCAGTAAATGACTTTACTTTTTACAATCACTTCCTTTATACCTTCCACAAGATCTGCTTACAAGCAGGATATATATTTATGTGCAGGGCATGGGCTACATGTGAGATGTGATTTACATGCAGGTAATCAAGTGAGACAAGTGACTGATTACCTCTTAGCTTTAAATGAAATATCTCTTAGCTCTAAATGACAAGAGCAAGTTAAGGATTCTCCACACTTATCAGATCCATCTAAAGGAAGACATGAAAATACTCCAGGGATCCTTCCATGTTTAATCCCGGTGTCAGCCTAGTAAGACTCTTGCCCTCCATCTCCTGGAGTTTTCTTACAGAATTGGACATGACCCCATTCACATTGGCGAGGTTTTGGGCTGTGTTCCAACACTAAGGTGTTACTTGAAGGATATTTTAAAAACAATGCAGTTTCAAGAAATTAAACACATGGATTTAAACTATTGTTTGTACAAATATGTGTCAAAACCACTTATCTTAATGAAAAGTAGATGTTACTTGAAGAACACATTAAGCACTATTTAGTTTCAAGTAGATAAGTCATATGTTCTTTTCCTAATGCTTATACATTTATGTTTAAAACATATCTTAATGAAAGAATGATGCTCTTGGAAGGGCAAATTAAGAAGAGTGTAGTTTCTAGGAGGAAAACAATTTTTTTCTTCCTTAGTGCTTATACAAACAAGTTTAAAAGCACTTATATGTTAATTGAAGAAAGATGTAAACATCAGTTCTCTATAGTTAAGAGTGTTTCTTGGTTTGCTTCTCTGTCTCTCTTTTCCTCCTTGGCTTACTTATATTCTTTTTAAAATTCTACATATGAGTGAAATCAGATGCTATTTGACATTCTCTGACTGGCAATTCATTTAATGTAACACTCTCTACTTCCATCAATGTCATTACAAATGATAGGATTTCATTCTTTTTATGGCTGAGCAATATTCCATTGTGAGTAATATTCCATTGTAATATGATTCCATCTTATTCCAATATGATATATTTTGTATCATTTTATATATATAACTTCTTAACCCACTGAGCCACCCAGGCGCCCCTATATATATAACTTCTTTATCCATTCATCAGTTGATGGATACTTTGTCTGTTTCCATAGTCTGACTATTGTAGGTAATATTGCTATAAACATCGGGGTGCATGGATCCGTTGTAATTAGTATTTTAATATTCTTTCTGTAAATACATAGTAGAAGAATTGCTGGATTATAAGGCAGTTATATATTTAACTGTTTGTGGAAAATACATACTGTTTTCCAGAGTGACTTCACCAGTTTGCATGCCGACCAGGAGTACAAGAATCTTCCCCTTTCTTCACATCCTCACCAACACCTGTTGTTTCTTGGATTGTTGATTTTAGCCATTCTGACACCGGTGAGATGATATCTCATTGTAGTTTTGATTTGTCTTTCCTTGATGATCAGTGATGTTGATCATGTGTCTATTAGCAAGCTGGAAACATTTCTATTCATGTATTCTAACATTTTTTAAAAACTTCAACATTTTACTTTATTTTATCTTTTTGTCATTTAAAAAATTTAATTTGATTCTAACATTTTCAATGGATTATTTGTTTTGGGGAGTTGAGTTGTATAAGTTTTATATATTTGGGATACTAACCTTTAACAGATACGTCACTTGAAAATATCTTCTCCCATTTAGTAGGTTGCCTTTTAGGGTTTCTGTTGTTCTTGTTGTTGGTGCTGGTGGTTTGTTTGTTTGTTTGTTTGTTTCCTAACCTGCACAAAAGCTTTTTATTTTGGTTAAGTTCCAATAGTTTATTTTTGCTTTTGTTTCCCTTTCCTCAGAAGATGTACTATGGCCAGTCTCAAAGAAGTTACTGCATATGTTCTCCTCCACAATTTTGATGATTTCCTGTCTCACATTTAGATATGTAATCCATCTTGAATGTATTTTTGTTTATGGTATAAGAAAATGGCCCAGTTTCATTCTTTTGCATGTTGGTGTCTAGTTACCCCAATACCATTTGTTGAAGAGACTGTCTTTTTCCCATGGGTCATTCTTTCCTGCATTGTCAAAGATTAGTTGAGGATATGTTATGTATTAATTTCTGGAGTTCTATTCTGTTCTATTGATCCATGTGTCTATTTTTGTGCCAACATCATACTGGTTTTATCACTACAGCTTTGTAGTATAACTTGACATTAGAAATTGTGGTGTCTCTCTCTTTGATTTTCTTTATCAAGGTTGCTTTGGCTATTTTGGATCTTTTGTGGTTCCATACAAATTTTGGAATTGTTTGTTCTAGCTCTGTGAAAAATGCTGTTGGCATATTGATAGGGATTATATTAAATGTGTATATAGCTTTTGGTAGTATGGACATTGAACAATATTTGTTCTTCCAGTTAATGAACATGGAATATCTTTTCATTTCTTTGGGTCACTTTCAATTTCTTTCATCATTGTTTTATAGTTTCCAGAGTATAGATCTTTCATCTATTTGGTTAGGTTTATTCCTAGGTCTTTTATGTTTTTTTGTGCAATGGTAAATGGGATTGATTCCTTGATTTCTATTTCTTCTGCCTATTACTTTATAGAAATGCAACAGATTTCCATATACTGATTTTGCATCCTATATTTTTCACTGGAGACTTCTGTGTATCTGAAAATAGTGAAAGCTTTACTTTTTCCTTACTGATTTGGATGCTATTTGTTTCTTTTTGTTGTTTGATTGCTGTGTCTGGGACTTCCAATACTGTGTTAAATAACAGTGGTGAGAGTGGACATCCCTGCCTTTTTCCTCACTTTACAGAAAGTGTTTTTAGTTTTTCCCTGTTTGGGATGATATTGTTCTTGGGTCTTTCATGTATGTCCTTTATATGTTGGGAATTGTTCCCTCAAAACCTGCTTTGCTGGGGGTGGGTTATCATGAATGCGTAATGTACTTTGTCAAATTCTTTTTCCACATCAGTTGAAATGATCATATTGTTTCTATCCTTTCTCTTATTGATGTGACATAACAAATTGATTGATTAGTGGATATTTAACCATGCTCGCAAACCAGTAATAAATCGCACATGATCATGGAGAATGATTTTTTAATGTATTGTTCGATTCAGTTTCCTAGTATTTTATTGAGAATTTTTGTAGCTGTATTCATCAGGGATATTGCCCTGTATTTCTTTTTTTCTCCAGGTTTTGTTCTATTTCATTTCTGCTAATTTCCTTAGGATGTTTCTTTTATAATTATTATATTATGTTAGTCACCATAAAATACATCATTAGTTTTTGATGCACTGTTCCAAGATTCATGGTTTATGTACCACACCCTGCACTTCATGCAATACATGCCCTCTTTAATACCCACCACCAGACTCACACATCCTCCCCACCTCCCTCCACTCTAAAATCCTGTTTGTTTCTTAGAGTCCACAGTCTCTCATGGTTAATCTCTTCCTCCAATTTACCCCAATTCACTTTTCCTTTCCTTCTTCTAATGTCCTCCATGTTATTCCTTATGTTCCACAAGTAAGTGAAACCATATGATAATGGGCTTTCTTGGCCTGACTTATCTCATTCAGCATAATCTCTTCCAGGCCTATCAGTGTTGATGCAAAAGTTGGATATTCACTCTTTCTGATTGCTGAGTAATATTCCATGGTATATATGGACCACATTTTCTTTTTCCATTCATCTGTTGAAGGTTATCTCAGTTCTTTCCAGTTTGGATATTGTGTCCATTGCTGCAATGAACATTGGGGAACAGATGGCCCTTCTTTTAACTACATCCATATCATTGGGAGAAATATCCAGTAGTGCAATTGCTGGGTCATAGGGTAGCTCTATTTTTAATATTTCGAGGAAACTCCACACTCCAAAGTGGCTGCACCAACTTGCATTCCCACCAACAATGTAAGAGTGTTCCCCTTTCTCCACCATCTCTCCAACACTTGTTGTTTCTTGCCTTGTCAATTTTTTTTTGCCATTCTAACTGGTGTAAGGTGCTATCTCAGTGTGGTTTTTATTAGAATTTCCCTGATAACTAATGATGAACACTTTTCATGTGTCTGCTTGCCATTTGTATATCTTCTTTGGAGAAGTGTCTGTTAATGTCTTCTGCCCATTTTTTGACATGATTATCTGTTTTTTGGGTGTTGAGTTTGAAAAGTTCTTTATAGATCTTGGATATCAGCCCTTTGTCTGTAGTGTCATTTGTGAATATCTTCTCCCATTCCTTGGTTTCCCTCCTTGTTTTGTTGACTCTTTTCCTTTGTTGTGCCAGAAGCCTTTTATTTTGATGAAGTTCCAAAAGTTCATTTTCGCTATGTATAGAAGAGTGAAAATTGATCATTCTCTTACACCATACTCAAAGATAAACTCAAAATAGATACAAGATCTCAACGTGAGGCAGGAATCCATCAAAATCCTAGAGGAGAACATAGGCAGTAACTACTTCAACACTGGCCACAGAAACTTCTTTCCAGACATGTCTCCAAAGGCAAAGGAAACAAATGCTTTGTATTTCTTTCTTTAGTGGTGTTTTTGTTGAGTTTTAGTATCAGGGTAATTCTAACCTCATAGAATGAATTTGAAAATTTGCTTCTATTTTTTGGAAAAGTTTGAGAATGGGTGTTAACTCTTCTTTATTTTCTATTGTTTTATTATTTAAATTTAAATAGCCAACATATAGTAGATAATTAGTTTCATATTCAATGTTCAGTAATTTATCAGTTGTGTACAATACCCAGTGCTCATCACATCACAGGCCCTCCTTAATGCTCATCACCCAGTTGCCCCACCCCATCCATATCCCCTCCAGCAATCCTCAGTGTGCTTCCTAAGGTTGAGCCTCTCATGGTTTTTCTCCCTCTCTGATTACTTCCCATTCAGTATTCCCTCCCTTCCCCTATGATCCTCTGTGTTCTTTCTTATATTCTAAATATGAGTAAAACCATATGATAATTGCCTTTCTCTGATCGACTTATTTCACTCAGAATAATACCCTACAGTTTCATCCACATCAACGTAAATGGTAAATATTCATCCATTATGATGGTTCAGTAATATTCCATTACATATATATATGTATATGTATATATATATACATATACATATGTGTGTGTGTATTCTCTAATACATTTATATATATATATATATATACACATATATATTCATATATATTCTCTAATACATTCATCTGTTGATAGACACCTCAGTTCTTTTCACAGTACAGCTATTGTGGACATTGTTGTTATGAACATTCAGGTGCAGGTGCCCTTTCTTTTCACTGTGTCTGTATCTTACAAGATATAACTAAGCATCTATGTGAAAGACTCATTCAGCACAGTTTCATTATAGTGAGTAGAAGGAAAGACCTTTCTGTGATGTTTATGCAGAACTGTATAGAAAACTTCTATCAGGAAAAAAGAGAGAGAGAGAGAGAGAGAAAGAAAACTTCTTGCAATATGTATTTAATCAGTTAATTGAATGATGCCTTTAGCACAGTGTGATCAAAGAGGAACACATAGAATTGCCTGGGTGGCTTGGTCAGTTAAGCATCTGACTCTTTATCTCGGCTCAGGTCTTGATCTTGGGGTCATGAGTTCAAGGCCTGCATTGGGATCCATGCTGAGCGTGGAGCATACTTTTAAAATAAAGGGAGGGAAAGGGAACGCATAACCACCGTGTAATGTTTATATTAAAATGTGTAATACTTCATGCAATATGTATATAAACAGCAAATTGAAAGGTGTATTGGGTACATTGTGATTTCAGTGAGTGGAACTCATGTCCACTCCTATGGTTTATACAGAACTGTATATGAACACTTCTTAGAAAATGGATGTATGAAAGTACTTCAAAGATACATTCAACAGATAATTATTTCAAGAAATGCATTCTGTAATGCTTATATGTAAATTGTTTAGAATACTACTTGCAAGATGTATCTAAGTAGGTACATAAAAAATGTCTTCAGCAAATGTGATTTCAGTGAGTGGAACATTATATTCATCACATAATACTTACATGAAGTCTTTAAGAAAACTTTTATTTTGAAATAAGTATTTTTCAATATTTTGAAAGTGATTTTTAAAAGAAGTAACTTTACATAACCATCTTGTAACTTTTAAAAAGATCTATGCAATATTTTATTTCCTTTTTTTTTCTCCAGGTTTTAATTTAAATTCCATTTAACATACTTTTCCCTTAAGGCCAGGAATATGACAGGGATGTCCACTCTCATCACTACTGTTCAACATAGTGTTAGAAGTTCTAGCATCAACAATCAGACAACAAAAAGAAATAAAAGGCGTCCAAATTGGAAAATAAGTCAAATTTCCTCTCTTCACAGATGCCATGATACTTTATGTGGAAAACCCAAAAGACTCCACCCCAAAATTACTAGAACTCATACAGCAATTCAGCAATGTGGCAAGATACAGAATCAATGCACAGAATTCAGTTGTTTTTCTATTCACTAACAATGTAACTGTAGAAAGAGAAATTAAGGAATCAATTCCATTTACAATAATGCTCAAAACCATAAAAGACCTAGGAATAAGCCTAACCAAAGAGGTAAATGATCTATACTCTGGAAACTACAGACCACTTATTAAAGAAATTAAAGAAGACACAAAGAGAGGGAAAAGCATTCCATGTTCATGGATAGAAAGAATAAACATTGTTAAAATGTCTGTCTTGTCATGGAGATATGGAGAGGAGATATGGAGAGGAGAAGAGGTGGGGGAAATTGGAGGGGGAAACGAACCATGAGAGACTGTGGACTCTGAGAAACAAACTGAAGGTTTTGGAGGGGAGGGGGTGGGGGTTGGCTAAGCTTAGTGGTGGATATTATGGAGGGCATGTATTGAATGGAGCACTGGGTGTGGTGCCTAAACAATGAATTCTGGAACACTGAAAAGAAATTTAAAAAAATTTTTTTTTAAAGTCTGTCCTTTCCAGAGCAATCTACACTATCAATGCCATCCCTATTAAAGTATCATTGGCATTTTTCAATCCTAAAATTTGTATGGAGCCAGAGAAGACCCCAAATAGCCAAGAGAATGTTGAAAAAGAAAAACAAAGCTGGGGCATCACGTTCCATGACTTCAATTATATTACAAAACTGTGATCATCAAGACAGCATGGTATTGGCACAAAAATAGATAGAAAAATGGAACAGAATAGAGAGCCAAGATTTGGAGCCTCAACTCTATGGCCCACCAATCTTTGAAGAACTAGGAAAAAATATCCAAAGGAAAAAAGATAATCTTTTCAATAAATGGTGTTGAGAAATTTGGACAGCTATATACGGAAGAATGAAACTCGACCATTCTCTTACACCTTCCACAAAGATAAACTCAAAATGGATGAAAGACCTCAGTGTGAGACAGGAATCCATCAAAATCCTAAAGGAGAACATAAACAGTAACCTCTCCGACATCAGCCACAGCAACTTTTTCCAAGACATACACCAAAGACAAGAGAAACAAAAACAAAAGTGAACTTTTGGAACTTCATCAAGACAAAAAACTTCTTCACAGAAAAAGAAGCAATCAACAAAACCAAGAGGCAACCCATGGAATGGGAGATTTTTGTAAATGATATTACAGATAAAGGGTTAATATCCAAGATCTATAAAGAAATTCTCAAATTCAACCCTCAAAAAACAGATAATCAAGTCAAAAATTGAGCAGAAGATATGAAGAGACAATTCTACAATAAAGACACGCAAATGGTTAAGAGACACATGAAAAAAAATTGCTTAACATCTGTAGCCATCGGTGAAATAAACACCAGTTAGAATGGCAAAATTTAACAAAACAGTAAGCAACAAATGTTGGTGTGGATGTGGAGAAGGGGAAGCCCTCTTACACTCTTGGTGGGAGTACAAGCTGGTACAGCCACTCTGGAAAATAGTTTGGAGTTTCCTCAAGATTTTAAAAGTATAGTTACCCTAAAACCCAGCAATAGCATTACAGGATATTTACCCCAATGATACAGATGTAGTGAAAAGAAGAGCCATATGCACCTAACATTCATGGCAGCAATTTCTACAATAGCCAAATTGTGGAAGGAGCTGAGATGCCAATCAACTGAAGAATGAATAAAGAAGATATGGCCCATATATACAACGGAATATTACTCAGCCATCAGAAAGGATGAATATCCACCATTTGCATTGACATGGATGGAACTGGAAGGGATTACGCTAAGTGAAGTAAGTCAACCACAGAAAGACAATTGTTACATGGTTTCATTCATAGGTGGAATATAAGCAATAGCATGGAGGACCATAGGGGAAAGGAGGGAATCTTGAAGTGGGAGAAATCAGAAAGGAAGATGAACCATGAGAGACTCTGGAACCTGGGAAACAAACGAGGAGTTTCAGAGGGGAAGGGAGTGGAGTGATGGGATAACAGGGTGATTAGCATTAAGGAGGGTACAGGTCATGATGAGCACTGGGTGTTATATGTGCCTAATGAATCACTGAACACTATATCAAAAATTAATGATGTACTCTACACTGGCTAACTGAACATAATAAATCAAAGAAAGAGAAGTAAATTCCCCAATATTTTTTAAGCCTAAGAATGTACTGATAACATGTATTTCCCAATCCAAATTATGTATACATCTACTACTAATACTAAATATTTGCATAATGAGAAATATGGTTCAAACTTTTACACAATCTCAGGACATTGATGTCTCTTCAGAAAAGACTGAAGAAATAAAGTATTTATCCAAAGTCTTTCTTTAAAAAGAACTTATTTCTTTATTTCTTAATTTTATTTTTTATTATGTTGTTAGTCACCATACAGTACATCATTAGTTTTTGATGTAGTGTTCCGTGATTCATTGTTTGTGTATAACACCGAGCTCTACATGCATTACATGCCCTCCTTAATACCCATCACCGGGGTCGCTCATTCACCCAGCCCCTTCCCCTCTAAAACCTTCAGTTTGATTCCTGGAGTCCATAATCTTTCATGGTTTGTATCCACTCTGATTCTCTCCCCTTCATTTTTCCTTTCCTTCTCCTAATGTCTTCCAAGCTATTCCTTATGTTCGACAAATAACTGAAATCACACGACAATTGTCTTTCTCTGCGTGACTTATTTCACTTAGCATAATCTGCTCCAGTTCCATCCACGTTGATTCAAATGTTGGGTATTCATCTTTTCTGACGGCTGAATAATATTACATTGTATATAAGGACTACAGCTTCTTTATCCATCTGTTGAAGGGCATCTTGTCTCTTTCCATAGTTTGGCTATTGTGGGCATTACTGCTATGAATATTGGGATGCATGTGGCCCTTCATTTCACTACATCTGTAACTTGGGGACAAATACCCAGTAGTGCAGTGGCTGGGTCATAGTGTAACTCAATTTTTATTTTTTTGAGAACCTCCACAGTCTTTTCCAAAGTGGCTGTATCAAACTTGCATTCCCAACAACAGTGTAAGAGGGTTCCCCTTTATCCAAAACCTCTCCAACACTAGTCATCTCTCGTCCTGTCAATTTTTGCCATTCTAACTGGTTTAAGGTGGTATTTCAATGTGGTTTTGATTTGAATTTCCCTGATGGCTAATGATGATGAGCACTTTTCTATTTTTTTAATTCAATTTTATTTTTCAGTGTTCCAAGATTCATTTTTATGCGCCACACCCAGTGCTCCATGAAATATGTGTCTTCCTTAATATGCATCAGTAGGCTTACCCATCCCCCCACCCACTCCCCTCCAAAACCCTCAGTTTGTTTCTCAGAGTCCACAGTCTCTCATGCTTTGTCTTCCCCTCCATTTGCCCCAATTTACTTTTCCTTTCCTACTCCTAATATCCTCCAAGTTACTCTCTATGGTCCATGAGCAAGTGAAACCATGTGATAATTGGCTTTCTGTGCTTGACTTATTTCACTCAGCATAATCTCCTCCAGTCCTGTCCACATTGATAGAAAAGTCTCTGTAATATTCCATTGTATATATGGACCATATCTTCTTTATCCATCGTCTCTTGAAGGGCATGTTGGCTCTTTCCAGTTTGGAGATTGTGGCCATTGCTACTATGAAAACTAGAGTACATATACCGTTCTTTTCACTGCAACTGTATCTTCAGGGTGAACACTCAGTAATGCACTTGCAGGGTCACAGGATACCTCTATTTTTAATTTTTTGAGGAACCTCCACACTGTTTTCCAAAGTGGCTGCACCAACATGCATTCCCACCAACAGTGTAAGAGGGTTCCCTTTTCTCCAAATCCTCTCCAACATTGTTGTTTCTCCCCTTGTCAATTTTTGTCATTCCTGTCAAATTCTGTCATTGTAAGCAGGTATTCCAATGTGGTATTGATTTGAATTTCACTGACGGCAAATGGTGATGAATATTTTTCATGTGTTTGTTAGCCATATGTATGTCTTCTTTGGAGAAGTGTTTGTTCATGTCTTCTTCCCCTTTTTTGACTTGATTATTTGTGTTTTGGGTGTTGAGTTTGAGAAGTTCTTTATAGATCTTGGATATCAGCCCCTTGTCTATAGTGTCATTTGCAAATATCGTCTCCCATTCGGTTGTTAGCCTCTTTGTTTTCTTTACTGTTTCCTTTGCTTTTTACCTTCATGAAGTCCGAAATGTTCATTTTATTTTCTTTGTCTTTGAAGACGTGTCTCAAAAGAAGTTGCTGTGGCCGATGCCAAAGAGGTTACTGCCTATGTTCTTCTCTATGATTTTGATGTAGTCCTCTTTCACATTGAGGTCTTTCATCCACTTTGAGTTTATCATTGTGTATTGTGTAAGACAATGGTAGAGTTCCATTCTTTTCTATACAGCTCTCCAATTTTTACAGCATCATTTATTGAAGAGACTGTCTTTATTTCACTGGATATTTACCTGCTTTCTCGAAGATTATTTGACCATAGAGTCGAGGCTGGGCTCTCCATTCTCTTCCATTGGTCTGTTTTTTTGCCAGTACCATGCTTTCTTGGTGATCCCTGTTTTGCAGTAAAGCCTGAAATCAGGCAAACTGTTGCTCCCAGGTTTGTTTTTCTATTTCAAAATTTCCTAGGCAATTCAGGGTCTTTTCTGGTTCCATACAAATGATAGGATGTTTATTCTGGCACTTGGAAAAAATGTTGATGTTCTTGAGTGGGATAGATTTGAAAGTGTAGATTGCTCTGGGCAGTATAGACATTTTATCAGTCTGAAATTCTCCTTTTTGATGGGATCATTGCCTAGTTTTTGGATCTGGGCAATGCTGGCTTCATGAAAAGAGTCTGGGTGTTTTTTTTCTATCTTTTTAATTTAATTTCTTTTCAGCGTAGGAGTATTCATTCTTTTTGCACCACACCCAGTGCTCCATGCAATTCATGCCCTCTCTAATACCTACCACCTGGTTCCCCCAACCTCCCACCTCCCACCCTTCAAAACCCTCAGATTGATTTTCAGAGTCCATAGTCTATCATGGTTCACCTCCACTTCCAATATCCCTCAACTCCTATCTCCTCTCCATCTCCCCTTGTCCTCCATGCTATTTGTTATGCTCCACAAATGAGTGAAACCATATGATAATTGACTCTCTCTGCTTGACTTATTTCACTCAGCATAATCTCTTCCAGTCCCATCCATCTGGATACAAAGGTTGAGTACTCATCCTTTCTGATGGAGGCTTAATATTGCATAGTGTATATGGACCACATCTTCCTTATCCATTCGTCCATTGAAGGGCATCTTGATTCTTTCCACAGTTAGGAGACCGTGGCCATTGCTACTATAAACATTGGGGTACAGATGGCCCTTCTTTTCACTCCATCTGTATCTTTGGGGTAAATACCCAGTAGTGCAATTATGGCTGCACCACAATTATTTCCACAAAATAGGGAAGCTCTATTTTTAATTTTTTGAGGAAACTCCACACTGTTTTCCAAAGTGGCTGCACCAACTTGCATTCCCACCAACAGTGTAAGAGGGTTCCCCTTTCTCCACATCCTCTCCAACACATGTAGTTTCCTGTCTTGCTAATTTTGGTCATTCTAACTGGTGTAAGGTGGTATATCAATGTGGTTTTAATTTGAATCTCCCTGATGGCTAGTAATTATGAACATTTTTTCATGTGTCTGATAGCCATTTGTATGTTTTCATTGGAGAAGTGTCTGTTCATATCTTCTGTCCATTTTTTTTATATTATTGTCTGTTTTGTGTGTGTTGAGTTTGAGGAGTTCTTTATAGATCCTGGATATCAACCTTTTGTCTGTACTGTCATTTGCAAATATCTTCTCCCATTCTGTGGGTTGCCTCTTTGTTTTCTTGACTGTTTCCTTTGCTGTGCCGAAGCTTTTGATCTTGATGAAGTCCCAAAAGTTTTCACTTTTGCTTCCTTTGCCTTTGGAGACATATCTTGAAAGAAGTTGCTGTGGCTGATATCGAAGAGATTACTGCCTGTGTTCTCCTCTAGGATTCTGATGGATTCCTGTCTCATGTTGAGGTCTTTTATCCATTTTGAGTTTATCTTTGTGTACGGTGTAAGAGAATGGTCGAGTTTCATTCTTCTACATATAGCTGTCCATTTTTCCCAGCAGCAATTATTGAAGAGACTGTTTTTTTCACTGTATATATTTTCCTATTTTTTCAAAGATTATTTGACCAAAGAGTTGAGGGTCCATATCTGGGCTCTCTACTCTGTTCCACTGGTCTATGTGTCTGTTTTTATGCCAGTACCATGCTGTCTTGGTGATCACAGCTTTGTAGTAAAGCCGGAAATCAGGGAAAGGAATGCCCCCAGTTTTATTTTTGTTATTCAACATTTCCTTAGCGATTCCGGGTCTCTTCTGATTCCATGCAAATTTTTGGATTATTTGACCCAGCTCTTTGAAAAATACTAGTGGAATTTTGATGGAAATGGCATTAAAAGTATAGATTTCTCTAGACAGTATAGACATTTTAACAGTGTTTATTCTTCCGATCCAAGAGCATGGAATGGTCTTCCCTCATTTTGTGTCTTCTTCAATTTCTTTCATGAGTTTTCTGTAGTTCCTCGAGTACAGATCCTTTACCACTTTGGTTAGGTTTATTCCCGGGTATCTTATGGTTCTTGGTGCTATAGTAAATGGAATCTATTCTCTAATTTCCCTTTCTGTATTTTCATTGTTAATGTATAAGAAATCCACTGATTTCTGTACATTGACTTTGTATCCTGCCACGTTGCTGAATTGTTGTACGAGTTCTAGTAGTTTGGGGGTGCAGTCCTTTGGGTTTTCCATATAAAGAATCATGTCATCTGTGAAGAGAGAGAGTTTGACTTCTTCATTGCCAATTAGGATACCGTTTATTTCTCTTTGTTGTCTGATTGCTGTTGCTAGGACTTCTAATAAGATGTTGAACAAGAGTGGTGAGAGTGGGCATCCTTGTCGTGTTTCTGATCTCAACAGGAAGGATCCAAGCTTTTTTCCATTGAGGATGATATTTTCTGTGGGTTTTTCATGAAGTTCAGGAATGTTCCCTCTATCCCTATACTTTGAAGCATTTTAATCAGGAACGGATGCTGGATTTTGTCAAATGCTTTCTCTGCATCAATTGAGAGGACCATGTGTTTCTTCTCTCTTCTCGTATTAAATTCTTCTATCACATTGATTGATTTGCGAATGTTGAACCATCTTTGTAGCCCAGGGATGAATCCCACCTGGTCATGGTGGATAATCTTTTTTATGTGCTGTTGGATCCTGTTTGCTAGGGTCTTGTTGAGAATCTTAGCATCCATATTCATCAGTGATACTGGTCTGAAATTCTCCTTTTTGGTAGGTCTTTGCCTGGTTTGGGGATCAGGGTAATGCTGGCTTCATAGAAAGAGTCTGGAAATTTTCCTTCTGCTTCCATTTTTTGAAACAGCTTCAGGAGAATAGGTGTTATTTCTTCTTTGAAAGTTGGTAGAATTCCCCAGGGAATCCATCAGGTCCTGGGCTCTTGTTTTTTGGGAGGTTTTTGATCACTGCTTCAATCTCGTTACTAGATATCAGTCTATTCAGGTTGTCAATTTCTTCCTGGTTCAATTTTGGGAGTTTATAGTTTTCTAGGAATACATCCATTTCATCTAGGTTGCTTAAATTATTGGCATATAACTGTTGATAATAACTTCTGATGATTGTTTCTACTTCCTTGGTGTTAGTTGTGATCGCTCCCTTTTCATTCATAATTTTATTAATTTGGGCTTTCTCTCTTTTCTTTTGGATTAGTGTGGCCAATGGTTTATCGATCTTATTGATTCTTTCAAAAAACCAACTTCTAGTTTCATTGATCCATTCTACTATATCTCTGGTTTCTACCTCATTGATCTCAATTCTAATCATGATTATTTCCCCTCTAATGTGTGGAGTTGGTTTGATTTGTTGTTGATTCTCCAGTTCTTTAAGGTGTAGTGACAGCTGATGTATTCTGGATTTTTCAATTTTTTTTGAGGGAGGCTTAGATGGCTATGTATTCCCCCCTTAGGACCGCCTTTCCTGTATCCCATAGGTTTTGGACTGAAGTGTCTTCATTCTCATTGGTTTCCATGAATTGTTTACGTTCTTCTTTAATCTCCTGGTTGATCCAAGCATTCTTAAGCAAGGTGGTCTTTAGCTTCCAGGTGTTTGAGTTCCTTCCAAACTTTTCCTTCTGATTGAGCTCCAGTTTCAAAGCATTGTGACCTGAGAATATGCAGGGAATAATCTCAGTCTTTTGGTATCAGTAGAGTCCTGATTTGTAACCCAGTTTGTGGTCTATTCTTGAGAATATTCCACGTGCACTTGAGGAGAATGAGTATTCTGTTGTTTTAGGGTGGAATGTTCTGAATATATCTATGAGGTCCATCTGGTCCAATGTGTCATTCAATGCTCTTGTTTCTTTATTGATTTTCTGCTTCAATGATCTATTTCTGAGAGAAGCATGTTAAGATCTCCTACTATTAATGTATTCATATCAATATGACTCTTTATCTTGATTAACAGTTTTCTTATGTAATTGGCTGCTCCCATATTGAGGGCATAGATATTTACAATTGTTAGATCATCTTGGTGGATAGTCCCTTTAAGAATTATCTAGTGTCCTTCTGTATCTCTGACTACAGACTTTAGTTTAAAATCTAAATTATCTGATATGAGAATTGCTACCCTGGCCTTCTTTGAGGCCCATTGGCATGAAAGATGCTTCTCCATCCCTTCACTTTCAGTCTGGGTGTATCTTTAGGTTCACAGTGTGTCTCTTGTAGACAACTTATGGATGGGATCTGTCGTTTTATCCAATCTGCACCCCTGGGTCATTTTATGGGCGCATTTAGGCCATTTACATTGAGAGTGATTATTGATCAATAGGTATTTATTGACATCATGTTACCTTTGAAGTCTTTCTTTCTGTAGATTATCTCTATATTTCTGTTCAATGTTATTCTTATGAATTTTCTTCTTTTATAGAATCCCCCTTAATGTTTCCTGCAGTGTCGGCTTGGTGGTTGCATAGTCTTTTAAGGCTTGCTCGTCTTGGAAACTCTTTATCTCTCCATCCATTTGGAATGTCAGTCTTGCTGGATAAAGTATTCTTGGCTGCATGTTCTTCTCATTTAGTGCCCTGAATATATCTTGCCAGCCCTTTCTGGCTTGCCAGGTCTCTGTGGACAGGTCTGACATTATTCTGATGGGCTTTCCTCTGTACATAAGGAGCCTCTTTGTCCTAGCGGCTTTCAAGAGATTGTATACAGTTATGATTCCTCAATTTGACTACGAGGTGCCTTGATTTTTTTTTTTGAATGTATAATCTTGGGTGGTTCCATTCGCGAGATTGGGAAAATTTTCATGAAGAACTTGTTCCACTATATCTTCTAGACTTCTTTCTTTCTCCTCCCCTTCAGGGATTCCAATCATTCTGACGTTGGAACATTTCATGGCATTATTTATTTCCCTGATTCTGTTTTCATGGCTTCAAAGCTGTTTGTTCCAGGCTTCCTCCTGATCCTTTCTCTCTATCTGTTTGTCCTCCAGATCACTAATTCTATCTTCTGTCTCAGTTACTGTAGCTTTGAAAGAATTTAGATTAGATTGGAACTCATTGTGAACCTCATCCCTGGTAACTTTCAGCTCTGCCTTAACATTGTGAACATCATCTCTGGTCACTTTCAGTTCTGCCCTAATCAATTCCGTTTGGTCATCCATGCCTTTCTCCAACCTAGTAGCTATTGCTGGGATAATTGTTAGCCTGAATTCTCATTCCGACATATTGTCTATGTTGATAGCCATTAGCTCTGTTGCAGAAGGCCCATCCTCTGTATTTTTCTTCTGTTGGGCATTCCTCTTCCTAGTCATTTTGGTGAGAGATGACTGAACGGATGTAGCTGGATGTATCGACTGTGGTACAGTCAAGGTGCACCCTGGAACGCTTCTGAGCAATCAGGGTTCCCCACCCAAATGAGAGAAAAAAGAAAAGAAAAAGAAAAAAAGAGAGAGAGAGACAGGAGAAGAAGGGAAGCTAAAAGATAAGGTTCAGCCCAAATGGGCCCCAAGGTAAGATTTATGAAGTGTACAAACAAAAACAAACAAAAAGTCTGATAAAAGTATATGACAAGAGAAAAAAATATATATATAAGCAAATAAAGGAAGAACCTCATCAAAAAGAACCGCAAGTATAAGATTTATATCCTATCAGGTCAAACACAAAAACAGAGAAACACTGGTGGAAGAAAAAGATGGGAGAGTGGTTATAAATTCTCAGTGTGGGCGAGAAAGGTTGTTTTGATTCTTCCTGGATGTATCTTGTTATCTTTGTTAAAGGACTAAACTTTCCTAAGATAAAGGGGGATTAAAAATTGGTTTACCTATAGGGGTAGCATTGATTGGGGAAAAGGGATTACCTTGAAGTTTAACTCTATATGAATATTATAAAATAAAAATAAAAAAGGAATAAACTAGACTAAACTAAACTAAAATTTAGAAAAAAAATTTAAAAAAATAGAAATGCAAAAGAAAAACACAGGTGTATGTATCAAAAAGTTCAGGTTAGAAGGTTATTATGGAATTTGATGTACTGGACGTCTCAGTGTGATGGTAAATAGGTTAAAAAGTTATTTATATAAAAAATGAACCAGAATAGTGGGCATAAGTTAAAAATAAAAGTTGTGCTATGAAGTAGTGGTGGTTGTGCTCTTGTAGTCTTTTTTTTTTTTCTTTCCTGGTTGGTTTTCTGGGTGAGGGGCCTGCCACGTGGGTTTTCAGTCAATGATGTTCCCTGAGTTAAGTCCTCCCGCCCCCCTCAAGGGGGTGGGCTCTGAAGAAACCGGTTTTTTCAGGCTTTTGTTCTCTGGAGGTTTTTATGTTACTGCACCCTTACCTCCCTCTCAGAGAGAAGCCTCAGCCTGGTTCCCTGTTGGTGCTGTAGAGCCCTTATAAATTCCCCCTTGGCCGCTGGCAGAGCAGGTTCCAAGTCGCGGTCCCTAGGGATGCAGGATCTTCTGCTTCTACCCAAAACCATGGCAGCAGTGGCTGTCTTGGCATCTCCAGACTGCCAGAGAAGTTCCAAGCAGCGATTGCACACTGAGATTTTCTCACTGGACCAGGCTGGGAGTGCCTGGTCTTTCTGGGTCTAAGAGTGCTGGGCTTGCACGCACCTCTGTTAGGGGAGGCTTCGGGTTGTGCTCGCATCTCAGGCTCTGAAACAATGGTGCGGGTCTAAGAGCGCCCTGCTGGGCCTTCACGCACCTCTCTCAGGGGAGGGTGAGGGGCGCCCGCATCTCAGGCTCTGTAGCACAACTCGGCGTTCTGCCATCTGGCGAGACTCCCAGCCCTTCACAGGAGCCGGACCCCATGCGTTCTCAGGCGTGCTGGAGGCTCAGAGACCAAGACCTGTTTTCTCTGCCTCACTCTCTCTGGCTCAGCGCCAGGGGAGGCTGTCCTGAGTCCAGGGACATAAGCCACTGTCCCTACCTGCCCCGATTCCCACACTTCCCCCTCTCCCCGTGATCTTTTGCTCTTTCTGAGTGCTTTCAACCAGTCTTCAAGTTAATGCTGGTCCCCAGATGCAGGGCACTCTTGTATTAGGGGTATTACTTTCCAATCGGACCTCTCTGGTGGCTCCCTCCCCCTTTCATTTATCTTCCAATATCAGTCCGACGTTCCCACTCTGCTTTACCTGCCCACTGGCGTCTTCTGCCCCTGTAGAGATCCAGACATGTATAATTCTGATCTCAGGCTGATTTTATGGGTGATCTGAGTTCTTTGGTAGGTAATCAGCTCACTTTAGGGCACAGGTTGAAACAGCGCCTCCTCCTACTTCCTCGCCATCTTGTCTCGAACTCTTTTTGGAGGTTTTTGATCACTGCTTCAATCCTGTTACTAGACATTGGCCTATTCAGGTTGTTAATTTCTTCCTGATTCAGTTATAGTAGTTTATAGTTTTGGGGGAATGCATCCATTTCATCTAGTTTACTTAATGTAATGGCATATAACTGTTGTTAATGATTAATGATGATTTTTTCTATTTTCTTGGTGTTAGTTGTGATCTCTCCCTTTTCATTCATAACTTTATTAATTTGGGTCTTCTCTCTTTTCTTTTGGATTAGTTTGGCCAATGGTTTATCGATCTTATTGATTTTTTTAAAGAAACCAGCTTCTAGTTTCATTGATGCATTCTACTGTATCTCTAGTTTCTATCTCCTTGATCTCTGCTCTAATCTTATTTTTCTTCTTATGTGTGGGTTTGGCTTAATTTGTTGTTGATTCTCCAGTTCTTTATCATGTAAGGACAGCTGTGTATTCTGGATTTTTCAATTTTTTTGAGGGAGGCTTGGATGGCTATGTATTTCCCCCTTAGGACTGCCTTTTCTGTATCCCATAGGTTTTGGACCAAAGTGTTTTTATTCTCATTGGTCTCTGTAAGGACCTATTTAGCAAGAGGCTTTCATTAAAGTTAAACTGTCCCTGCTCCCCTTCCCCCAGGGGATTCACTTAAAAACAAGTCCCGGAAACCAGCTCCAGGTAACAAAGCCCAGATACAAGGTTGGGTCAGGCCAGGTGGAGACATCCAATCAGTGGGGGGATGCATACTGTCTCCCTAGTTACCAAGGAGTATGGGCCCCACCCTTTGGGAGCCTTTTGGGCGCCAATCCTAATCAAAGTGTAATAGGCTTGTTCAAATGTTACTAGGGTAAATTGTAATTCAGTTGGTCACCTAACATCACTGTGGAGTTTCCTGTGTGTGTTACAATCTCATTGGCCACCTGTGCGTGGCCAGGCCCGACCGCATGGCCTTTGCCCTTAAAAGCTAGATTGTGAAACAGGGAAGGGTCACCCGCTCTTGTAAGTGGTGCGTCCCTGAACGTTTGGTTAGATTCTTGATGCTTGGTGTGAAACAAAGCTTTACTTGACCTTCACTTTATATCAGTCTCACTCCTTTAATCACGGACCCATTATTGGGGCATAACAGTTTCCATAAATTGTTTAAGTTCTTCTTTGATTTCCTGGATGATGCAAGCGTTCTTAAGCAAGGTGGTCTTTAGCTTCTAGGTGTTTGAATTCCTTCCAAAATTTTCCTTGTGATTGAGCTCCAGTTTCAAAGCATTGTGATCTGAGAATATGCAGGGAATAATCTCAATCTTTGGCATTGGTTGAGCCCTGATTTGTGACCCAGTATGTGGTCTATTCTGGAGAAGGTTCCATATGTACTCGTGAAGAATGAGTATTCTGTTGTTTTAGGTAGACCCTAACGTAGGTAGAACATAAAAAGAAGTTCTGTTTGTATCTGTGAGGTCCTCTGGTCCAATGTTTCACTTAATGCTCTTGTTTCCTTATGGATTTTCTGCTTGGAGGATCTCTCTGTTACTGAGAGTTGCTTGTTAAGATCCCCTGCTATTAATGTATTCATATCAATATGACTCTTTATCTTGATTAACAGTTGTCTTATGTAGTTGGCTGCTCCCATATTGGGGGCATAAATATTTACAATTGTTAGATCTTCTTGGTGGATAGACCCTTTAAGAAGGATGTAGTGTCCTTCTGTATCTCTGACTACAGTCTTCAGTTTAAAATCTAATTTATCTGATATGAGAATCGCTACCCCAGCCTTCTTTTGAGGCTCATTGGCATGAAAGATACTTCTCCATCCCTTCACTTTCAGACTGGATGTATCCTTAGGTTCCAAATGGGTCTCTTCCAGACAATATATGGACGGGTCCTGTTTTATCCTATCTGCAAACCTGTGCCATTTTATGAGTGCATTTAGGCCATTCATTTTGAGAGTGATTATTGAGAGATACATTTTTATTCACATTGTGTTACCTGTGATGTCCTTGTTTCTATAGATTGTCTACATAAGTTTCTGTTCAATGATATTCTTGTTTTTTTATTCCTCTTTTATAGAACCCCTCTTAATATTTCTTGTAGTGCCAGCTTGGTAGTCACACACTCTTTTAAACCTTGCCAGTCTTGGAAGCTCTATATCTCTCCATCCATTTTGAATGTTGGTCATACTGGATAAAGTATTATTGGCTGCACGTTCTTCTCATTTAGTGCCCTAAATACATCTTGCCAGCCTTTTCTGGCTTTCCAGGTTTCTTTGGACAGGTTTGATGTTATTCTGATGGACTTTCCTCTCTATGTAAGAAATATCTTCCCCCTAGCTGCTTTCACGAGGTCCTGTCTAAAATTATGATTCCTCAGTTTAACAATCATGTGTCTTGGGGTCTTTTTAGATTCTATGATCTTGATGGGAGACCTTTCTGCCTCTAGGACACGAACGTTGGTTTCTTTCCCCAGATTGGGAAAAATTTCATGGAGAATTTGTTGAACTCTATCCTCTAGTCTTCTTTTTTTTTTTCCTCCCCCTCAGGGAGTCCAATAATTCTGAGGTTGGAATGTTTCATAGTATCATTTATTTCCCTAATTCTGTTTTCATGGCTTCTGAGCTGTTTGTTCCAGGTATTCTCCTGATCCTTTCTGTCTATCAGTTTGTCCTCTAGATCACTAATTCTATCTTCTGCCTCACTTACCCTAGCTGTTAGAGAATTTAGATTAGATTGGAACATTGATTACATTATTAACATCTTCCCTGGTGGCTTTACTTCTGCCCTAATCAATTCCATTTTGTCATTAATGGTTTTCTGCAACCTAGCCATTGCCTGGATAATTGTTAGCCTGAATTCCCTTTCTGACATACTGTCTATGTCCATATCCAATAGCTCTGATGGAGAGGGCCCAGTGTCTGAATTTTTCCTCTGTTGAACATTCGTCCTTCTAGTCATTTTGGTGAGAGATGGCTGAGGGGATGTGTAGCTGAATATATCAAACATGGTCCAGGCATGGTGCACCCTGGAATGCTTCTGAGCAATCTAGAGTTCCCACCAAAAAAGAAAGAAAAATAAATAAAGAGAGAGAGAGAGACAGGAAAAAAGAAAAAAGTAAAAAGAGAAGACCCAACGCGAATAGGCCTCAAAGGTAAGATTTATGAGGTGTACAAACAAACACAGACAAACAAAAAGACTGATAAAAGAAAATGACAAGAAAAAAAAAAAAGAACCCAGACAAAATAAACCCCAAGTATAAGATTTATATACTACCAGAAGAAAAACAAATACACAGAAACAATGACAGAAGGAAAAGATGGGAGGGTGGTTTTAAATTCTCAGTGTGGGCAAGGGAGGTTATTTTGATTCTTCCTGGGTGTATCTTGATATATTTGCGAAAGGACTCAACTTTCCTGAGATAAAGTGGGATTAAAATTGGTTTACATGTAGGGATAGTATTGACTGGGAAATGAGAATTACCTAGAAGCTTATTTCTATATAAATATATTTTTTAATTGTGTTTTTTATAAACATATATTTTTATCCCCAGGGGTATAGGTCTGTGAATCGCCAGGTTTACACACTTCATAGCACATACCCTCCCCAATGTCCATAACCCCACCCCCCAACCCCCCTCCCCCCATCAACCCTCAGTTTGTTTTGTGAGATTGAGTCACTTATGGTTTCTCTCCTTCCCAATCCCATCTTGTTTCATTTACTCTTCTCCTACCCCCTTAACCCCCCATATTGCATCTCCTCTTCCTCATATCAGGGAGATCATATGATAGTTGTCTTTCTCCGACTGACTTATTTCGCTAAGCATGATACCCTCTAGTTCCATCCACGTCATTGTAAATGGCAAGAATTCATTTCTTTTGAGGGCTGCATAGTATTCCATTGTGTACATATACCACATCTTCTTTATCCATTCGTCTGTTTATGGACATCTAGGTTCTTTCCATAGTTTGGCTATTGTAGACATTGCTGTTATAAACATTCGGGTGCACGTGCCCCTTCGGATCACTATGTTTGTATCTTTAGGGTAAATACCCAGCAGTGCAATTGCTGGGTCATAAGGTAGTTCTATTTTCTACATTTTGAGGAACCTCCATGCTGTTTTCCAGAGTGGTTGCACCAGCTTGCATTCCCACCAACAGTGTAGGAGGGTTGCCCTTTCTCCGCATCCTCGCCAGCATCTGTTATTTCCTGATTTGTTAATTTTAGCCATTCTGACTGGTGTGAGGTGATATCGCTTTGTGGTTTTGATTTGTATTTCCCTGATGCCGAGTGATATGGAGCACTTTTTCATGTGTCTGTTGACCATCTGGATGTCTTCTTTGCAGAAATGTCTGTTCATGTCTTCTGCCCATTTCTTGATTGGATTATTTATTCTTTGGGTGTTGATTTTGCTAAGTTCTTTATAGATTTTGGACACTAGCCCTTTATCTGATATGTCATTTGCAAATATCTTCTCCCATTCTGTCAGTTGTCTTTTAGTTTTGTCAACTGTTTCCTTTGCTGTGCAAAAGCTTTTGATCTTGATAAAATCCCAATAGTTCATATTTGCCCTTGATAACCTTGCCTTTGGTGATGTTCCTAGGAAGATGTTGCTGCGGCTGAGGTCAAAGAGGTTGCTGCCTGTGTTCTCCTCAAGGATTCTGATGGAGGTCCTTCATCCATTTTGAGTCTATTTTCGTGTGTGGTGTAAGAAAATGATCCAATTTCATTTTTCTGCATGTGGCTGTCCAATTTTGCCAACACTATTTATTGAAGAGGCTGTCTTTTTCTCATTGGACATTCTTTCCTGCTTTGTCAAAGATTAGTTGACCATAGAGTTGAGGGTCTATTTCTGGGCTCTCTATTCTGTTCCATTGATCTATGTGTCTGCTTTTGTGTCAGTCCCATGCTGTCTTGATGATGGCAGCTTTGTAATAGAGCTTTAAGTCCGGAATTGTGATTCCAACAACTTTGGCTTTCTTTTTCAATACTCCTTTGGCTATTTGAGGTCTTTTCTGGTTCCATATAAATTTTAGGATTATTTGTTCCATTTCTTTGAAAAAAAATGGATAGTACTTTGATAGGAATTGCATTAAATGTGTAGATTGCTTTAGGTAGCATAGACATTTTCACAATATTTATTCTTCCAACCCAGGAGCATGGAACATTTTTCCATTTCTTTGTGTCTTCCTCAATTTCTTTCATGAGTACTTTATAGTTTTCTGTGTATAGATTCTTAGTCTCTTTGGTTAGGTTTATTCCTAGGTATCTTATAGTTTTGGGTGCAACTGTAAATGGGATGGACTCCTTAATTTCTCTTTCTTCTGTCTTGTTGTTGGTGTAGAGACATGCAACTGATTTCTGTGCATTGATTTTATATCCTGACACTTTACTGAATACCTATACAAGTTCTAGCAGTTTTGGAGTGGAGTCTTTTGGGTTTTCCACATAGAGTATCATATCATCTGCAAAGAGTGATAGTTTGACTTCTTCTTTGCCGATTTGGATGCCTTTAATTTCTTTTTGTTGTCTGATTGCTGAAGCTAGGACTTCTAGTACTATGTTGAATAGCAGTGGTGATAACAGACATCCCTGCCGTGTTCCTGACCTTAGCGGAAAAGCTTTCAGTTTTTCTCCATTGAGAATGATATTTGCGGTGGGTTTCTCATAGATGGCTTTGATAATATTGAGGTATGTGCCCTCTATCCCTACACTTTGAAGAGTTTTGATCAGGAAGGGATGCTGTACTTTGTCAAATGCTTTTTCAGCATCTATGGAGAGTATCATATGATTCTTGTTCTTTCTTTTATTAATGTGTTGTATCACATTGATTGATTTGCGGATGTTGAACCAAACTTGCAGCCCTGGAATAAATCCCACTTGGTCGTGGTGAATAATCATTTTAATGTACCGTTGAATCCTATTGGCTAGTATTTTGGTGAGAATTTTTGCATCTGTGTTCATCAAGGATATTGGTCTGTAGGTCTCTTTTTTGATGGGATCCTTGTCTGGTGTTGGGATCAAGGTGATGCTGGCCTCAAAAAATGAGTTTGGAAGTTTTCCTTCCATTTCTATTTTTTGGAACAGTTTCAGGAGAATAGGAATTAGTTCTTCTTTAAATGTTTGGTAGAATTCCCTCAGGAAGCCATCTGGCCCTGGGCTTTTGTTTGTTTGGAGATTTTGGATGACTGTTTCAATCTCCTTACTGGATATGGGTCTGTTCAGGCTTTCTATTTCTTCCTGGTTCAGTTGTGGTAGTTTATATGTCTCTAGGAATGCATCCATTTCTTCCAGATTGTCAAATTTGTTGGCGTAGAGTTGCTCATAGTATGTTCTTATAATTATCTGTATTTCTTTGGTGTTAGTTGTGATCTCTCCTCTTTCATGCTTGATTTTATTTATTTGGGTCCTTTCTCTTTTCTTTTTGATAAGTCTGGCCAGGGGGTTACCAATCTTATTAATTCTTTCAAAGAACCAGCTCCTAGTTTCGTTAATTTGTTCTTTTTTTTTTTTTTTTGGTTTCTATTTCATTGATTTCTGCTCTGATCCTTATGGTTTCTCTTCTCCTGCTGGGTTTAGGGTTTCTTTCTTGTTCTTTCTCCAGCTCTTTTAGGGGTAGGGTTAGGTTGTGTACCTGAGACCTTTCTTGTTTCTTGAGAAAGGCTTGTACCGCTATATATTTTCCTCTCAGGACTGCCTTTGTTGTGTCCCACAGATTTTGAACCGTTGTTTTCATTATCATTTGTTTCCATGAATTTTTTCAATTCTTCTTTAATTTCCTGGTTGACCCATTCATTCTTTAGAAGGATGCTGTTTAGTCTCCATGTATTTGGGTTCTTTCCAAAATTCCTCTTGTGATTGAGTTCTAGCTTCAGAGCATTGTGGTCTGAAAATATGCAGGGA